>NC_043700.1:2684975-2717495 GCF_006229205.1 Suricata suricatta | reverse complement strand
AGAGTGCACCATGGCGCTGTGGTGGCTTTCTCCTGCGTTCCCGAGATGGCAAAGAATGGAGAGGAAACCAAGGGCGATAGAGAATCTTTGCCCAGAACACAAAGAACAGAAATGAACTTCATAGTATCCAGACCTCAGGACACCTAGAATAGCCACAGATAGACACATCCACACACACAAGACCTCAGGACACCTAGAATAGCCACAGATAGACACACACACACACACACACACACACACACACACACACCATTTTCCTTTAGAACACACTTTGGTGTTCTCTATATCAGTAATCAAACAGTTTGACTCAAGAAATATACATTAAAGAGGCTTTGGAACATATTAAGTTCTTCGTTTTAGATTATACAAATAAATGATGCGCACAAAACCTCTGTCTTCAGTTTAGATCCTGCATGTGTTCAACAAAGAGAAAAAATTGTCCTCTCACACCAAGAGATTAAATATGTGTCCCCTGATTCAATAAAATTACCTCATATGAAAAAGTTTTATAATTTAGTTTATAAACCTACTTCTAAAACTTTAAAGGATATGCTTAAGCTGTCATGTGCATATACTGCCCTGCATTCAATAGGCCACAGACTGATTTGAAGTTATTTTTAACAAGATTGAGGACCTATTATCATCTTGAATGTAAGTCAAAAGAAGTATTTTCAAGGTCAGCCTTATACTGTACACACCTGTGTGTGAGCTGGTAGTCCACTTTATCTAAATAACCAGGAAATTACACTTTAAAACCAGTCAGGGGCACCTGGGTGGTTCAGTCAGTTCAGCATCCGACTTCAGCTCAGCTCATGATCTCATGGTTCATGAGTTCAAGCACCATTTTGGGCTCTGTGCTGACGGCTCAGAGCCTGGAGCCTGCTTCAGATTCTGGGTCTTCCTCTCTGACAGCCCCTCCCCCACTTGCACTCTGTCTCTCTCTCTCAAAATAAACATAAAAAAATTAAGTAAAATAAAATAAACCCAATCATATGTTTTTATTAATACAAAATAAAGAATTACTACAAAGAAACTAGTATAACTAGTATAAAATATAGTATAGCCATTCAGAGTTAAACATAAATCTGTGTTTTATCAAGTTATTTCCATTTTCAAAGTTTACTTTCCATAGTGAAGTTTCAAAATTTTAGGGAACTAACAAATTACAAAGTACCATAATACAGTAAAAATGGTGACAGTTTTAGTTGGATTACTTTACTGGAGGGGATCTGTTAAGATGAAAGAGTTAATTTGTAAGTTGTTGTCAGGAAAACTTTTGAAGTTGGCCTTGACTAAAAATATATACATACATATCTCACTACTCATTCTTTCAATACCCAGCTTTCTCTTTACCTGTTTTTTACATTTTTTATTTATTTTGAGAGACAGAAAGAGACAGAGCATGCGCAGGGGAGGGGCAGAGAGAGAAAGAGACACAGAATCGGAAGCAGGCTCCAGGCTCTGAGCTGTCAGCACAGAACCCGATGCAGGTCTCAAACCCACGAACCGTGAGATCATGTCCTGAGCCGATGTTGGATGCTCAACCGACTGAACCCCCTGGCGCCCCGTCCCAGCTCACTCTTAGTGTTAACAGATAGAGGAGTGATCTGTGCCTGTCATTTTCTTTGAGCTGTTTTACTACTCGGAAAGTTGTAGAAACCTTATCATAGGGCAGGTGATCCCTGACTGCAGATACTCTGTGTAGATGCAAAACCTTGGATTATCGCCTGGCGGCTATAGACAACTTTAGGATCTCTTATCAAGATCACGTCAGCATTGCTAATTGTCTGTGTCTGTGTTCTTTGAATTCTCCCTGATACAGTTCTTCAAACGTCTTAGCGGTCCCTTCATCAGTTGCTGAGTTTATTACGATCTTTAACATGATGTGCATGTGTATATTGATGAAAACTAGACAATTCAGTCTATAGAGGTGGGATTTTATTGTTGTCCCTTTTACAGTGTGGATTTGTGTAAAGAGATAAAATGCCTTGTCTTCTGAGTGTGTGCTGTAGAGAATTCAGGAGCCGGCAAAGTGTAATGAGAAGTTACTGCATAGCAAGCCAATGAGACAGATCATTACAAAGTGTCTTACAACCCCAGACAGTAAGCACGGTGACAACGACAGCATCCTGAGATCGAGTGAACGCACCATTCCATCGCCACACCCTCCTTGTGAGCGGAAGTAGTAACAGCACTAAAGAGTTCCTCAGTGTCCTTACCTATAAATTGTGAAAGATCCCTCCTTGGTGGAAACATTGGATGGGCCGGGGAATTGACAGCTGTTCTTAATAAGAATTTCTGCCACAGGAAAGGATATGTACACCCCATGCAAAGGTTAGGACCAGAATGTGCAGATAATTGCTGAACACTCCTGACATTTGGATATTTCGACTTGACCTTTAATTGAACTTCTACATGACTGTACAGTTATTCAAGAAAGCAGGGTAGAGGTGTAATCTCTTCCACATGACCTATATTGGCTACTGCCTTTGGTGAAATCTAAAAGCATCAGTGAAATACCAAACACTTCCCAGCGGGGCAAAGTGCAGGAAATTAACTCCTGCAGTACGAACACACGCATCCTAAGGTTTCTAGGGTGAAGGCTAGAGGGACTGGCGTCATTGCTAAACTGGATCCTTGACTATTAAGAGATGAAAGTACTCGCAGTTAAAAGATAAATATTCTTCCAAGTATCATCTTTCAGGTTAGACGACCCCACAGCATTAGTTATAACTACATTTAGCTGTAATTAGTGCTCACTTCACCAACTCAGTAGTCCGCTAATCGCTGTAGCCTGAGATGTCATGGAAACAGGGATGGCCATCAGTCCTTGAAAGATGGCCAGCTCGAGGCCAGGTGTTATCTTTTGGTAAAACAATGTTCCAAAGTCAAAAAGATAATTAAAATGAATAACTAGTATAATATTCAAAGATTTAAAAATTCTAGAGAATGTTATGTATCAAAAGAAGACATTCACCTTCTAGAAATTTGTATTTCCAGAGTACTATATTAAACAAGTAGCAATAAAATAAAAACCACTTGTAAAGGTGATTGTCAAAAATATAGGTAATTGCCTTATTTTGTTTAATAGGTATTTGTGAATTGTGTTGTCAGAAAAATTCATATTGTCGATAATCACGCATGATTTAACCTCCTAGGGGTTGCTATTGTGCGGCTTTAGCTAACGTAGTGTGGGGTTTGAGCATGCAGGCTGCAAAGCCAAATGACCCTGGGTTCATGCGCTGACACCTGTGAGCTGTGTACTTGGGCTGAGCTGCCTAAAGTGTGTCGGATTCCTCCTTTAGAGAAAAGGGAGAGCATAGTAAAGGCATTTCCTTCCTACATCTGTTGTAGAACTCACGACTTAACACATGGCAAGCCCATGGCACAGCGAGTAAGAAATGCTAGCTATTCTTTGCATATATGTTTTCCTTGTTAATGTTGACATTTTCCTCTAAGGTTTTTCATTGTATAAATATTAGAACTCATAATAAAGTATGTACGGATAGTTAACATCCTTTCTCTTCACCTTCTGACTTGGCCCAGCAACTTCCTTGAAGACAGTGGCTCTCAACTTTTCCTTATGTGTTCTTCCAGAATTTTCAATGCATAGAACACGGATCTGAAATCTTGGCTTGTCTCTTAGTCTACAAACCTCAGAGGAGCTTTGATATGCAAGAAATGTCACATTGTATATTTTAAAATCCACTAGAGTTTCTTTCCGAGTATCCATCCTAAGCCCCACAGTACCCCCTTACTGCCCATCACCCCCATCGCACCAAGAAGTTAAGAATTCCCCAAGTGTTGTAAAGGACACAGAAGGTCTGGGGTCCTCAGTCTTTGGGTCACACTTGTGGCTGTGATGCCCATGGTCTCTGCTGCTTTGGGCACTGCTGTCCCCACAGAACGCTGCTGTCCCTCCCTGGCACACGGTCACGTTGAGGCGGTTTCACGCGGGGGAGCCTTGCATCCGTGCCACCTGCCTGTGCCCCGCTGCACACTGGGCTTCATCCTGGGGGACCCACTGCTCTGTGTTTGCTCCCATCTGTGACCCCACAGAGACATCCGCCCGGACGGCCTCCCTCAAGATGCCTACCCGGTATGTGTGATTATTAATGCAGATCTTGTTACAGCAACCGGGGAGCGGAGGCACAGGGGACAGCAGGGCCCTCCTGGGGGATCGCAGAGTGTCAAGGGCAGAACAGAGCAAAACTCAGAGACCAAAATGCAAACATGAGCACCACCAGTGATTCAAGAGCAGCAACAAGAAATATCAACTAATCTAAATTATAAATATAAATTACACACACACACATGCGTGCACACATATATGGAGAGAGAGAGAAGAGACAGAGACAATATGCTAACTTATAATTTACCATAAGAAAATTATTGGAAGGGCGCTTGGGTGGCTCAGTCGGTTAAGTGTCCAACTTCGACTCAGTCATGATCTCCTGGGTCGTGGGTTCCAGCCCCACATTGGGCTCTGTGCTGAGCTCAGAGCCTGGAACTTGCTTCCAATTCTGTGTCTCCCTCTCTCTGTGTCTCTCCCTCCTTTGTGTCTCTCTCTGTCAGAAATGAAGTAAATAAACATTACAAAAAATAAATTATTGGAGAAAATATCTTTCAAAGTTTAAAAAGTGACAATATTTTAGGGAAGTATGTTAAATATCTGAGAAAGTGATGGAAGGGAGGGAAGATACTTTGTTTAAAGATTTGTTTAAAACTTTTGTATATGTGGAAATATTTAGTTCAAAATAATCTATTCAGAAATCCAAAAGATAAAAATTATGATGTAAATGCTAACCTGTTAAGCAAGCTGTATAAGACAGTGTACATATGATTATCATATAATTTTACATGATTATACATATAATCTATTTTTATACAATTTATTTTTTAACATATGCAATTATTTTCCATCTTTTACAATACAGTAGTTACAATGATACTCCAAACAGAAAAGCAAAATAAAAAATCAAAACCCCCACTTCTATTTCATGTAATTAGACTTATACAGAAATTAGAAGGTTAGGTACCAACTAGTTAATCACCTAATTTCACAGCTATCTGAAGTGGCAATTGTAATATAGCAGCTTATCTATGATACATTCAAGATACATGATACATGATTTATTACTTGCACATAAGCTACAACACAGCCTGCTTAATACCTTTCCTTAAATTCCACCTCTATACTACAGTATACTTGAGGTCCATGCAAAAAAAGTAGCTACTTTTTATATAGAAAATGGGATGATTAAGTCTTTGGTGCTGTAAAAGCAACTTCAATTAAACATAACCACCCCCACCACCAAAAAAGAAGAGGAAGAAAAAAAAAGTAAAGAAAATAATAAGGGAAAAACCCAAGACACACTCCCTAGGGGGGAAAGAAAGAAAAAAAAAAACAGCATGTAATTTCTGTCCTTGACAGAATGTATACATATAATCTAAAAATACTTAAATAATATATTGGCTTAAAATACATTTTCTTGATTCTCAGTAGTTACCATATATAAATATATATAATATATATGGAAATCTAACAGATTTAGTTCATAGTTTTTCCACTTTATATTTTAAATTACTTATTATAAGTTACAAAAGTAACTACTGAGAATCAAAAAAATGTATTTTAAGCCAATATTACATTTAATAACACATTAAAATTATGTTTAAATATTATGCAATTGCATACATTTAAATTATGCATTCTAGCAGATTGTCAGTATTGAATAGAAAGGAAAAGAATATAATCTAATCTCAACAAAGGTCGTGACCACTGTCACTTCCAGCACGGAGGAGAGTTGACAGGAAGCAAACTCGGAGCCTAGATATTGTGTCTAAACAGCCAGGAGCTTGCAATAGTGCATTTTACGGCATTTTACGGCATTGCCGTCTACAGTTGTGTGGACGGACCCTGGATCTTCTCTGTCGCAGAGATAATGTTCAGTCGGTGTCTGTCACATGGGTTGATGAACTGCACTTCCACAATCATGTTTTACGTAATTTGCCGCAGCTATTTAAATTTTAGCAGGGGGTAAATTAAAGGAAGTGTTCCCCGTGACATGCTGCTGTGTGGTACAAACAGGATCCATTTCAGGCTCACACTCAGAATTACTTCAGTACAATAATGGGAGTCCAGCATTTCTGTTTTGTATGAGAGACAGAATGCCCTCTGTGTGCAGTGAATGTGTCATAAAGCGGAGTGAGTGATGATGAGCTTGGGCCCCTTCATCCGTCCTCAGGGGTCTCTCTCTGCACCTGGGTGATGGGGTGGTGCTCCTGGCGCACTGAGTACAGGGAAGTAGAGTACGGGTTGGGCAGTGGCATGTCGGCCACCTTGGTAGACGGCACTGCAGACACCCCATTGGTGTTGTATAATCTTCCAGATACTTGTGATGATTAATTATATGTCACATTGCCTGGACCACAGGAGCCTGCACACTTCATCAGACATTGTTCTGGGTATGACTGCAAGGCTGTATCAGGATGAGGTTAAATTTTGAATTAGTCGACTGGGTAAAGCAGTTTGCCTCCCCAGTGTGGGTGGGCCACATCTGATCAGTTGAAGGGTTGACTACAGTCATACCTTGGAGATATTGTGGGTTCAGTCAGGTCCAGACCGTGATGAAACAGATAACAGTAATTCCAAGGCAGAGAAGTTTTTCTGATTGTGCAGTGCGTACAGAAGTTACATTTACACCACACTGTAACCTACTACGTGCCTAATAGCACTGTGTTCATCACAGTGTTCATCCACACCTTAAGTAAAAAATCCACACCTTAAGTAAAAAATCAGTGTTCATCCACACCTTAAGTAAAAAATACTTTATTACTAAAAAGTGTGAGCCATCCAGCTTTCAGCAAGCCACAATCACTGATTACAGATCACATAACAGATATAATAGTGAAAATTCTGAAATATTGCAAGATTTACCTACATGTGAACACAGATACATGAAGTGAGTGAATGCTGTTAGAAGTGATGCTTGTCAAAATGTTTGATGCGTGGTTGGCACAAACATTTAACTTGTACAACTAATACTACTGACGCTGCATCTGCAAAGTAGAATAAAGTGCAGCCCCATGGAGTGGAGTGGGCCTGTGCAGCGGTGGGCCAAGCGAAGGCAGTTGGCCTCTCGGCCTGCTGTGTCTGAGCTGCAGCCCGGCACCTCCGTCCCCTGCACGCAGACTCGGATTTGGATCGGCTCTTCCACCGTGGGGCACCTGGGGCTGGACAGCTCCATCTCCATGATCATGTGAGCCAGTTCCCAACAGTCATATCTTTCCATTGGTCAGGTGATGAATAGATAGGTAGGTAGGTAGGTAGGGTAGATAGACAGAGAGGCAGATAAGTAGATAGGTAGGTAGGTAGGTAGGTAGGTAGGTAGGTAGATAGATAGATAGGATGGTTACATAAGATAGATTGATTTGATAGATATGGTAGATATGATGGCTAGATACATAGGATGGATATATAGCATAGATAGATATGATAGATACGGTAGCTAGGTAGATGTGGTAGATATGTTAGATATGGTGGATAGATATGATAAGTAGATATGATAGATACGGTAGATAGATGTGGTAGATAGAATGGTAGAGTAGATAGATATAATATGTATGGTAGATGTGGTAGATTTGACAGATAGATATGGTAGATAAATAGACAGACAGACAGACAGATATGATGGTCTGGTAGATAGATAGCTAAGTAGTCTTGATGGATGGTTTCCGCACATCCCTACTGCCTCCTCAATCTGCCACAGTAATGCCCTAACTGATGCCCGCCCAGTAGGCTGGAGCTTTGGGGGTACAAACCACAGATACCTGTGAAGCCTCTGGGCCAGATAGAAGGCATGCAACTAGCTGTTCCTTAAACATAATTGACCTTGATCTATAGGGGGTTAAAGTGGCTGACCCCTATGCAGTCAAAAATCTAAGTATTGGTTTTGACTCCCTCAAACCCAGCTACTAATAGCCCTCTATGGACTAGAAGACTTACTGATAACAGAAACACGTATTTTATAGGTCATATGTGTTATAGATCGTATTCTTACAACACGAAGTTAAATAAAATGTTATGAAGAAAGACGTAAGGAAGAGAAAATAAAGTGAAAGTACTTTACTGTATTAATAGAGAAAAATATCCATGTGTAAGTGGATCCTTGAAGTTCAGAATCACGTTGCTCAAGGTCAGCTGGATAAGCAAACTAAGTGAATTAAAGGAGAGATGCCCAGAGCCACAGCTGATGCCTGGAATGTTTACATACTGGTAGAGTCATGATGGGCCACTGACCCTTGTTAATAATCTTAACCTCCACACCAGTTTCTTTTTTTAATAATTTAATTTAAGCTTTACAAATTTTATGGAATTCTAGTCTCGGGTAGGAAAGAAATCGACCTCCGACATAGGATCTTTCTGGTCATTGGTGCTACTGTGATGCAGAATCCCCCAACTCTGCCCGTGTGTTCACTGCCTCGCTGCCTCGTGTTTGCCCCCCACCCCCCAGCACAGAGCTGCCCTCCCCCATTGCCTCCTTTCCCAGGACTGTCCATAGATTCCAGGGGCCCGCCGAGGTTTGGCGGCACCTTACTGCAGGTGCCACGTTTGTGCACAGGGTGCGCAAGGTTTGGGCTTCTCTTCAGTGTTACCTGCTTCGCGCACTGGGCTGTGGGCACAGGCCACCGGAAATCTTAGCAAGATGCAGATCGAGGTTGAGGTGGGGGGACAGGCTTTAAGATTCCACAGTTCTGTGATGCTGATCTGTGACCTTCAAGGATGGGAGGTAGGGATACGAGTCCTAGAGTGTCACAGCCTCTGTGTCCCCAAGTCCACACGGAGTGTCCTGGTCTCTGTGTCCCTAAGTCAACACGGTCTGTCACAGTCTCTGTGTCCCCAAGTCTACACAGACTATCACGGCCTTCATGGCCTGTGGTGAGTGCTGCCCAGGGGTGAGGCTTTTCCTGGGGAGAAGCGTTTCCTGTAGTGTTCTCCAGCAGCCCTAGCTCAGATCTCTTCTGGCCAAGAGAACATCCGTAAGTTGGTGTCTTGTGTGTCCTCCAGTCTTTGCGAGAAGTCCAGTTTGCTCAGTTTTCTGTGTCCGGACTGTACTAGCATACACAGTGCCTTCATCTTCGAAAGCGAACAAAACTGGGCTGCGCTGTGGTTGACAAAATGAGGGCATCTCAGCTTTGAGGAGCTCGTCCTTCCGTGAGTGCGCACCGGCCCTCAGGCAGGCGTCCGTCATGGTTTTGGTACTGAGATCCAGTTCTCCGGGAACCTGCGTGTTAGAGTCCACAGAGAAGACATTTCAGGGAATGATATGCAAATGAGGAACACAACAACATTGATATTTTATACAAATATAAGTAAAAGAGATCAAGTAGAAAATATACACTATTTCTGTTTCAGTTTATTAATACATCTGTGTTGTGTTAATACCTTGATCTCAGTTCTGCAAATGAGTTGAAGCCGTGCGTTATAGTTGTCTGCCTTTCAGCTTGATGGGTTTTATTCTTCTTAAATCTTTTCCTCCTTTGAGTATGTCTGCCATCTTTTAAATCGTTGGTTGTCATATCCTTGCTGGGTTACTTTTCACTTGTTTTCATTTTTGCTACTATAAAAGAAGTTCAAGCCTAAGTTGGCATTAATTGAAATGGTTAGTTTTGGACACTTACTGTGTCATGTTTATGTAAGTGTGTATATGTCTAGTGTTTTCATATATGTTAATATACACATATGTTATAGGTATGTGTGTTTTATATGTCTGTTCATATATATGAAAATATTTATAGTATCTGAAAATGTTGAAACTAACTTAAACTATTCTCTGCTACAAACTTATACGTAGTTATTCATAGAATTTTTTCTAGTAGATTCTTTTTCTCTGAGAATATAAGATGTAGAGCCAGATTGGGTTAACGTTGAGTGTGTCTATGAACTTGTAGATCATAAGGCTTCCTGGATGGTGGGTGTTCAGCAGCTTGACACGAGAGTCAGAAGTCAGTGTGCTTAGAGCCCCTGGCTTAGAGAAGCCGCCTCGCCAGTCACAGGTCGTACGGTTTTCCTGTGCGTGGGCAAGACCAGAGTTACAGGAGAGTGCTCACGGCTCATAGAAAAAATGTTATGATCATTTCTAAAAATGCCGGTAGCCTCCTTTGGGTTGATTATTCCATATTTTAGGAATTCATCCAAAAAAGAACTCTCATCTTAACACATTATTTTATAGACAGTGAGAGCCATGTACCCATGTTAGAACAGAGTGAGCTTGAAGAAAGACAATGAAGGGGCCTGGGGGGCTCAGGCAGTTAAGTGTCTGACTTCAGCTTGGGTCACGGTTTCAGTCTATGGGTTTGAGCCCGGCATTTGGATCTGTGCTGACAGCTCAGAGCCTGCTTCAGATTCTGTGTCTCCCTCTTTCTCTGCGCCTCCCTCTCTTGTGCCCTGTCTGTCTCTGTCTTAAAAATAAACATTAAAAAAATTTAAAGAAAAAGATAGACAATAAATGTGTGCTTGTACTACTTTATGTTTACAAAGCTCTTCTAGTGAATATATATAATTTTGTAGACAGGAACAAAGTCATGTGCATAAGAACAAATGTAGCCAAATTTTTAAAATGGCATATTAAGTGAAAGATGTATTTCAAGCAACATTATTGCAAACTTCTTCATCAGATAGCTCTTAAAGTTTACCAAAATTATTAGGATAGGTGAATATAAAAATTAAACATATAAAATAACTCTCTACATATATATATATATATATATGGGCTGTTTTATAATATAGGAGTTAGTTATATGTAAAAAGCAAAAAACTGTGATAATTTGGTTAGAAATTTTAGTTTAAACTGTATTAGCCAAACTTACTGATAATTGAGTGTTAGCGGGCTGAAGTAATCTGGCTATGGTGTGTGTTGTATTGTTGCTATTGTTTTCCGCTGGGAAATTGCACACTGACCCAACCAGTGCTTACATCGTGTCCTATCTCCAGACCCGTGGGATTCACACGCACTGATATTACAATAAATACAAACACAGGACAATGACAACAGCACGGCGTACTAGAGCAGTCCTGAGCCTAAGGTCCTCACTCACGGCGTGGCTGACGTTGAGTGGGCTGAAGAATCTGTGTAGCCAGACACTGACATTCAGAACGGGCCCAGCTTGAATAAAAATGTGCATCGGGGGCACCACTGAATCCATGCTTCGGGGGCTCCCTGGGTTACACATAAGAGTGAATTACAACACTGCTCCTCCTACCGATGTGAGGCCACCCACTGTGGAATATGGAGCTGTGTCGGCAGGGGTGAGGAGGAGAGCACATGGCGGGGAAATGTGACCCCTGCGTTCTAGGTGTAGGGCCCACGAGCCTGGGCTGCGGGGAGACCCAGTGGCAGTTAGGTAAGGGTTGTGGGCCGGGCTCAGGAGATTACAAGGTCCGGTTCGGGAAACATGTGCCGCAGTCTCTGCACGGGTAGGAACAGTGTGGTGGGTGACGAACCACAAAGGGGCTGTGGCACCACTGAAGGTGGCAGTGTGGGCCTCTAGATTACACTGTGGCTCTATGAGTCTCTTTTCCCACTGGGCACACTTCCTGCCTTCCTGCCTTGTCAGGCGGTGTGAGTTGTGTGTCGTCGCTGCCGCCGGCATTCCGGAGCCAGACACAACGGTTCTCAGTTGGCTGGACGTGTTTTTCCCCTTTGTTCTTCAGTGACCCCACAGCCCTGTATTTTTTTCTTCCATGTTCCTGCATCCTTTAGAATTTTAGTGATTGGAACAAAGTAGAGGTCTCGTGGGGATTACTAAATTGTGTTGGATTAAACATGGGAAACATTGTACTTCACTGATTCCAAAGTTGTAAGTGGGACTAATGCTTTTCCTCTGAACACATCCTGTATTTTAAACCTCACACATTCACGAAGATTCTCAGCCAGGAGTCTCTTTCCACCACGTTTGGTTCTTTGTGACTCAGCTCAAATGCATTCTCTCTGAGATGTATCATTTTATAAATTTTTTTAAATGTTTTATTTTTGAGAGAAAAAGAGAGACAGCATGAGCAGGGGAGGGTCAGGGAGAGAGGGAGACACAGAATCTGAAGTAGCTCCAGGCTCCGAGCTGTTGGCACAGAGCCTGACACGGGGCTCGAACCCATGAACTGCGAGATCATGACCTGAGCTGAAGCTGGATGCTCAACCGACTGAGCCCCCAAGGTGCCCCCAGAATAAATACATATTTGAAAGAGACCAAAAATCAGACATTCCCTACGTGATCCTACAGAAACCCTGACCTTTCCCCTCTCCTGAGGAACCCTGGCCCCCATTGCCTGCCATGCTACAAATGACATGCTTACGGGGCGTTTCCGAGCCCTCAGTAATCAGAGCCCCCCTTCCCCTACGTGTTTGATTTCTGCTTCATCCTTGAATGCTACCTGATGTACTTTATCTTCAAAAACCACAGATGCCATTGTCATTTTTTTTTTTAATTTTGTTCATTCCATCTCCTTTTCTGGACTTGGCTACTTACCTCCACTGCTAAAATTAGCATTTCATTAAAATATTCATTTCTATTGAAATTTGTGTCATGAGAAAAAAATGTGCTGCTGTTTTCCACTCATTTGAGTTTGATCGACACAGCCACTTTGGGATATCATTTTTCTTCTCCGCTGAGACCCTTTCATCTTTATATCAGGGCCTGGCATTCTTTGATCATTTCTATTGCTCTTTTGATGTTCTCTAAATCCTCTTAGTAATGAGGTACTCAGAATATAACAGCTGATGTTGTGCAGCATTTTAATTTTATTAAGAATTTTCTGCCTTCCTGAAGATGAACTCACATTTTACCGTCTTTTCCCCTTTACATCTTCAACTCTTTAATAACAAGCCATTATGTGCAAGCGTACGGCAGGCTAATTATTTCCTTTCTTCCTCCAACTCAATTAGCACTGTAATTTTTCCACATGTTCTCAAAGTAAGAAAAAGGTTTATTAAGGATCCCAGCTCGTTACTGAGCCCAGCCTGTGCCGGATTGTATTTCCAACAAGTTGAGCTGAATAGATTGGGAAATTCCAGAGTCTGCATGATCTCATCAAAGGTATCTCTGGGCATCATAAGCAAAATAATTTAAAAGAATGACATATTTTCCAGTTTCTTTTTCTTTTATTTTTCTTCTTCTTCTGTCTTTAATTCTTATTTATTTATTTATTTACATTTATGTTTTACAAGAATTTTTTTTTTCTCCCAACTGGGTTCCTAAGCAGTTCTCCTTTTGTCTACATAGCATGAAGCCTCCATTAGGGCAGTCGGCTGCTACATGGAATTTAACTGTGAATCCAGCATCTTAACCCAGTGGCCAGTTGGACCAATGAGCTAATCCATAATGATGTGAACACCTGTTGCGTCGTCCGTGATGTGGGGGTGATGAGAAGTGGGGTTTTGTCTGGATCTATCACATAATTATGAAAGCACCCTCAGGCCTGAGACCGGGTCCTCAAGTTGGAAACTCTAATGAGATTGTGTGTTTTGTGAAAGGATCCATAAATACGCAGTTTACCCGAAGCGGTGTCCTCTAGAAAGGAAAACTGATTTTACAATCGCTGGTGCAGTGTGGGACATAGATGCTTTTCCTTCCGGTCCGCTGTCCTGTGGGTCCAGCCACACAGCGTGAGACAGCGCATTCATTCACCAGGCTCCCCCTCAGCCCCCTGCTTCCGCTGCTCCCCGGAGCTGGGGCTATTTCCTTTCTCCGAGTCAATTCCGTTACAACAAACTTTTCAAATTAGTTTTCAGTCCACTTCAACTTTACTGCCATCTTTCCAAACTGTTCACTTTCTTGTCAAAAATGTAATTATCCACCCGGGTCTGGGACAGTGTTTCTGGCTTTCCATTATGTCCGTGCTCCCAGCGGCGTGCGCAGAGCACACAGCCATTTCTTCGTCTCGTCCATGGACAATCTCCTCTGGAGTCAGAATGACAGATCTGAATGTTATGTTTTCCGTTCTCTGTCGCACAACAACCTGAATTACACTCCTTTGTTCAAGGATAGAATCCCTCACTGCCATTGCCGTCATTCTCTGCGTCTTTCCTCAAACTTTTGTCCGTTACTGTTTACACCGCTTTCTTACTCTTGCAGATGTTATGAAAATAAATGAGAAGCCCTCACCTGCCACATGGCCTAGTTTCCCCCACCCCCACCATGTCCAGTGTACGTCCACCTGGATGACTGCCACCGTCCCCTCCACCTGAGCTTTCTGTTTAATGGTCTGTGATGCTCAGACACATCATCCCCCCTTTCGTGAGCCGCTGCTCTGCAAACACGGCGTGTCATGACAGAGTCGTGTCACCGCCTCCCTCCGGAGGCTTGTCCGTGCAGGTTCTGGGCCGTGGTGTTCAGCTCACCCCGTGTGACTTACGCCCTGTTCCCTGGAACTGTGTGTGACCTGGACAACCTCACATCCGCCTGGCAGGCCTAGTGTGAGTGTTCTGTGAGGTGCTGATGTGTGTGGCGCGTACCACTGCCTCCAGAATGTGAGAGGGCTCAACACGCTTACCTTCCGGCCACTGAAACAACTGCATTTCCATCCACCAATGCGACGCAGGTAACGTGAGCGACAGTGTGGAAACGTGGTTTTCTCCTCCATGTTTTTGATGCGCTGGGAGGCCTGGACGTATCATTAGAAACCCATTGGTTCCAATGACCGTTGGTTGATGAATCCTGCAAGTATCTAAATTTGTACTTTTCCCCTCTGTCTTTTTTTATTCTTCCAGTTTATTTGTGAAGAAAGAGGGTCAGCTGTCCGGTAGGGACGGCTGCGTGTGCATTTTGCCGCTTACATCCCCTCGGTGTTAGCAGACTCGCTGCACACTGGCACCTGGACACAGAGCATGGTCGGACGCCAAGTTCTACTCTCAGCAAGATGACTTTGATGTCAGGGGGTGCTTTCCCGTCATGGGACGCTGCCACCGACGTGCAGTGAGGGGACCTCTTCACCGTTTACGGGGCTGGGATGGAGACACTAAGTCTGGCGCTCCATTTCCCCTGTTTTCAACAGAGGTGCCCTGATGAGGGGCAGGTGCTGCCCAGCCAGCAGGGGGAGCCCTCGCTGCAGGGGGGACAGGGAAACACCACACTCCTGTTCATCCCCCAGCCGCGACTGGTCACTCTGGACATTTGGGCTCAGTGCATTTCTGATCCCAGGGTGAACAGAAGGACCGTCCTGTGGCAGGCCGCCTGCCTGGCCTCTGCCCACTGACGGCCCAATTTGTCACTACCAGCAGGGTCCTCAGACCTTGCCAGATGCCCCTGGGGTGGGGAGGACGTGATTACTTTTCTTCCTGCATTATTAAGATCTTGTGGCTTCTGAACAGATCTGGTGGTTTTCAGTCAGTAGAACGTACTGTCTTTATTGAAACTAAAATTGTGCTCTTGTTGCTCATTGTCACCTTAGCTCCTGAGGATGTGGTGGCTTCCCGGTCATCACGTAGAGCGGTTATTCCGGGGCCTCTGGTCCATCTAGTAGAGCGGTACCCCGTGGCCTCCTGGCCATCGAGTAGAGTGGGCACTCCATGACTTTCTGTCCATCTTGTAGAGTGGATACTCCGTGGCCTCCTGGCCATCGAGTAGAGTGGGCACTCCGTGGCTTTCTGTCCATCTTGTAAAGTGGATACTCCGTGGCTTCCTGGCCATCTAGTAGAGCGGGCACTCTGTGGTCTCCTGTCCATCTGGTAGAGTGGGCACTCTGTGGCCTCCTGTCCATCTGGTAGAGCAGTACTCTGTGGCCTCCTGGCCATCTGATTTAGCAGGCACTCCAACATGTCCTGTCCAGTTCCTGCTCCAGGTCTGCAGTTAGTCATCCACCTGAGAAAACTTGCATTTCTTCAAGGGAAAATGATATTTTAGGACTATAATCTGAGTATTTGTAATGTTTGTTGTTTTTTGAACTCACTCTTGGGCTCTGTCAGAGAGAGAGAGTATATGTGTGAGTATGAGTGTATGTGTGTAAATGTGTATGTGTTTATTTTTCCTCTGTGTGTGAATATGTATGTGCGTACATGTTATGTATGTTCACATGCATGAGATTGTGTATATGTCTGTATGTGTGTAAATATGCATGTGTTTGTATGTGAATGTGTATGTGTATAAGAATACAATATGCGTGTGCATGTGGGTGGGTGTGTCTGTGCTTGTGTGTATGCATATGTGTGTGGGTTTGCATGTGCGTGATGTGAATGTGCATGTACGTGCATGTATTTGCATGCTGATTCTATATGGGTGCATGTTTGTGTGTGTGAATATGCATGTATGAGACTGTACATCAGAGTTTGCACACCCAGTTCACTATCAGCACTAGGAGGTTTTATTACCTTCCTCCCTGTCACACCCCCACCTTGTCATACACAGAGTCCCTGTGACACCCAGAGTCCCTGTCACACCTCCACTCCATCACACCCAGAGTCTCTGTCACACCCCCACCCTGTGCCACCCAGAGTCCCTGTCACACCCCCACCCTGTGCCACCCAGAGTCCCTGTCACACCCCCACCGCAACACACCCAGAATCCCTGTCCTGGTGAAGGTCGGGTCAGAACAGCAGGTGCCCCTGAGGTCTGTCTGCTCCAGCGCAGACACAAAGCCCCAAGGACAGCACCAGTGTCACGTCCTCATGCTGAGGGCTGAGGACAGCTTGGAGAGTTTGCTGCCATTGGTACCCTTGCTCCGCACCTCGCTGTCAAAGCGCTGCACTCAGTCTCTCGCGGTGTGCACAGGTAGATTCATTTGTTTCACTCTTCATGCTTTAGGGTTGCATCCAAGAGTGTTTTTTTGTTTTATAATTATGAGAATTTTTTTCATATTTACATGATTCCACAGTCAAATCTGCCACATTGGGCTTCGTTTTAAAGTCTCTCCCGTCCTCATGTCTTCCACACTCACCACTCCCTTCCTCTGGGGCAGAACTGATTCTGATTTATTCTTCTGTGTTTTGAGAATATAGACACGCATGTATGTTTGATACAATGATTATAATATTATGATACAATGTTATTAAATGATTACCCAGTATTGTGTGTAACATACGTTAATATTGTACCACCTCCTCCCAACGTAGATAGATAGGAATATGGTTTAGGGTTTCTACTTTTGCCTCCTATCTGATGTGTTCTGGAGATCATTGCAGAGCACCTCCCTCTCTCTCTTTCTCTCTTTCTTTCTTTTTATCCCCATCCCTCAATCTCTGCTTCCGTCTTCAGTCTCTCCCTCTCCCTCTCTTTGCTTCTCTCTCTTCCTGTTTCTCTTTTTATGTCTCTCTCTCCCTCTCCCCCCTCTTTCTTTGTATCTATCTCTCCCACTCTCTCTCTGTTTCTTTTATTCTCTTTCCTTTTTTCCATTTCTCTTTCCCACCTCCGTCTCCCTCTCCCTCTCTCTTTTCCTCTCTCTCCCTTTGTGTATCTCTCTCTCTCTTTCTCTGTCTTTCTCTCTCTCTCTCTCTGTCTTCACATCCACTGAAAGTTTATTTCCAGTCCTTTCTATTAAAAATAGTCTGGCATGAATATGAATTTATCTTTTCACATGCTTTATTTTTTAAACAACAGGTTACACATGGCCTGCAGAAATAGTGGGTTCCAAATTAAGATATATCTCATTCATTCCAGAGAGCTGCAGACTTGTTCACAGCATAATACTAAAACAGGAGTGTTTGTGGCAACTTTCTTCATAACAGTAGGAGATTGGTAGCCATGTCCTTACACATGCAAATGATGGGGCGCCTGGGGGGCTCAGTCAGTTAAGTGTCAGACTTCAGCTCAGGTCATGATCTTGCAGTTCGGGAGTTTGAGCCCAGCCTTGGTCTCTGTGCTGACAGCTCAGAGCCTGGAGCTGCTTCAGATTCTATGTCTCCCTCTCTCTCTGCCCCCCCCCTTACAGTCTATCTCTCTCTCAAAAATAAATAAATATTAAAAAACAAAAACACAAAACCCATGTAACTGATTGTGCAAACTGAGCATTGCACACCGTGGTGCCCTTGGCAGTGAGGAGGAAGGGTCCACTGATGCACATGCCAAGGGCGCGTCTGGAGAGGTTCCGTTTCTACAACATTCCATAGAGACAGACACAGATGGACGGTTGTCAGGGGTTAGCGGGGGGTCTTGCCTGGTTCGATATCAACATCCACAGTAGTGAGACAAGACACTTACGTCGGGGAACCGGGTGCAGGGACGCGGAGTCATTATTTCTTCCCAGTGGCACATGAACCCACCAGCACCCCGAAACCAAGTGTATGCAGAAGATAACAGAACCCCATAGTGATGCTCCACCAAATAACTGAGGGGAAGCAAATACCCACACGTCTCCAAATCCCCGTCTGTAACTTTTCTACTGAGTGACTTCTGCAGACACGTTGTCCGTGCGCACGTGGAAACCTTGGTTGGGTTTGGAAACACTGGTCCCTGAGCCGCATCACTCACAGCTCGTGAAGCTTTGGCAAGGTCACCTGCTTGTTTTCCTTTCGAGGTTCCGAGGAGGGGAAGGCATTAACACTATCAGTGACGTTTAATTACTGTCACATTACAAGGGAAGAACGTAATCTGCTCTTTCACTGAGTTTCAGTCGCTAAAATTCAGCTTCTCGTTGGGTACGTTCCCATTTATCAGAACACCTTCACAGCCTAGGACTGACCTCTCTGTCCAGTGTCGCCCTGCAGTAAACATCTGCTGCCATGTGTACAAAACTAGCCTGTCTCATCCAGCCCTGGGAAAAGTCAGAACTGCATCCGTTGTCCAGGACCAGGTTTTCTATGAAAGTCAACTCTGCCTCATCGATGGCGTTTCCTGAGTTGAAACCAGTAATCGTGGGGGGTGGTTTGCACAGCGAGCTGCACGATCCTTCTGGAAGGCTTCCTTGTCTTCTGTGAGTGATGGTGTTCGACCACGATACAGCTAAGCAAGTGAGCCACAGATAGGATTCTTATGAGTTTTCCCCTTGAACAATATTATGATAAATTCATACAATAGCATTTGATTTTTCCCCTCTCTACCAGGAGGATCAAGCAAAGAAAATGAGCTTGCCCTTCAGTCTTTGATGCTTTCTGATGTGTGACAACCACAGTCTAGTGATAAGAATTAAGCCTCACACTTGAAATGAGCAGTGAGTCAGGTGTTCACGCTGTCTCCTTCAGATTCCTGTCTGCAGTTTTTCCCTTCTCTTTCTTAGCCATGTTATTATTTCATATTATCTTTTTTTTCATGTTAATTCTTTGGAGAAGCAATACATAAAGTGGGTAATAAAATAATGATTGACATAACCTTAGATTTTCCTAATCCTAACAAATTAGCCTACTGGAAGGGTTTGATACCACATCTCTTGAGAAGAGGATGAGAGCTTGCTAGACTTACTCCTGAAATGCTGTCAACATGCGGAAAATAACATCTTCCACTTAGAAACCGCCTCTTGTGTGTCCTGTGTGCATCACGCTTCTGCTGCTTTGGAAAATGTATAATCATGATGCTGTCGTGTTTTGTATCGGAATCAAGTACGTCAAAGATACAGAAAGGTTAGGAAAGCACATGAGAGGACCACAGAGCTGACACCCCCTGCCCCCCTCGTAGCAGATTCAGTTTAAATGGTTGACTGCCAGGCCCCGCTGGGAGGGCTGTGGGCACGGAGGTTACAGGGCACCGAGGACCAGGGCTCGTGGGCTCTGCATTCCCCCCCATCCACTCGGGAAGGCAGGGGGTCCCTCCCTGCAGCCCCTCCCGAACCAGACTTGGTGCCAGGATCTGGCTTAGAGGTGAGGCTGCCTCTGGGCCTCACCAGTAATGTGTTATTTTAGGGGCCACCCTGATAACAATGCACAACATGTCTCTGCTTGCTAGGCATGGATTTGTTTTTCATGTTCACGTTTTCCTGTCTCTGACTCGGGATGTGTCTTTCAGTCATTAATAAGAACACCTCATGCTACTTTTTTTTTTAAATTTTTCTTTCTCAGTGCAGCAGGAAATAATTCTGCATCTCATAACCGGCGGCACCGAGACTGGTGTCATTGCAGGTAGTGACCCGGGGAGTGCAGAGAAGCGCAGGGAGGTGGGTGGAGGCTTGGAGACTGAGGGCGTTGGGGACACGGGCCTCAGAGCCTGTGTGTCCGCAGGGAGGAGAGCAGAGGGGAAGCAGGGTCAACCCTGTGGCCGTCTGAGGAATGTCCCAGCAGGAAGCCCCACACGTGCGGCGTCACAGGTCGGGTTGGTGTGCAGGGTGCCGTGTGGAAAGGCAGGAAGGCCGAGGTTCGCGGTGGGAGAGAGTGGAATGGGGGAGCCGTCTGCAGTTCGGCAGGAGCAAGGCCACGAGGGGTCCACACCCTGCACGGCCTTCTGGCCTGGGCAGCCCGTGCAGTGGGCAGGGGCAGTGGCCGATACCACCTTCTGTTGGAGGAACAAAGTGAGTGATGCATGACGGGTAGACCATAGGGAGGGGAGAGGCCGCAAAGGACCCAGGGGGCTGGGCAGGTGGACACGGCCGGTGGAGTGGATGCTAAATGTGGGCAGGGAGTCTTTGTGCAGGTGCGGAGGATGACAGCAGGTTCAGGAGATGAGACAGGGCTGAGGGAGGAGGGAGACCGCCGTGGTGTGAGCTGGGGTGGCCTGGGCAGACACCTGCAGCCCCCCAGGTGTGCTGTGAGGATGGAAGCTCTGGGCAGACACCCGCAGCCCCCCCAGGTGTGCTGTGAGGCCGGGATGCTGGGGGCAGACACCTGCAGCCCCCCAGGTGTGCTGTGAGGCTGGGCTCTGGGCAGACACCTGCAGTCCCCCCCCAGGTATGCTGTGAGGAGGGGGTTCTGGGCAGACACCCGCAGTCCCTGCTGCTTCCGGTCCCGGGGTTGGGAGTGCCGTGGGGAGGAGCTGAAGGGCGGGCAGCTGATCCGGGCATATTGTTTGGCCATCACATCTGCGTTCCCTCGTCCCCTGACCTCTTGCTGCCAGGATGGGGGGCAGCACCCTGCCCCCTGGGTGTCACCGGTGGGGAGCGACAGAGGGGCCCCAGGAGAGGTGTTCATCTCCGGACCCTGGGCGTGTAGGACGCCCCTAGGCAGCCCCCCCTCTCTGCTAGCAGCCCCTCCCTGGAGCCATCATGCTGGGGTGACCCCTGCTACTGGCCCGGGGCACAGTCTTAACTCGCCCCTGCAGTTCGCTCACACCCAACCACAGATGTGTCCACAGCTCGTCACCGAGGCCGCCTCCGTCCACCAGGCAGAGTGTACAGTCCCTCCCCGGACACTGCCGGGTAGCCGGTGGGCAGGACTCGAGGAAGGAGTGTCTGGATGAGAAGAGGCAGGAGCAGACCTGACTGCAGAGCTGGGCCGGCTGGGAGACGGGCGGTTGACCACTGACGGGGGGACTCAGGGGAAGGTAGAGGGAGCAGACAGTCATGTGACGGGGGCTCCGGGGAAGGAGAGCAAACAGCCGTGTGTAGACTCCACACGTGCGGAGGAGGGTTGTCCTCATGTTTTAGGGGAGGGGAGGACAGCCCGGGCCATGGTCGTCGCTTACCAGGGCGCGTTTGGACTTCAAAGGGAAGGGATGACAGTGTTGAAACAGCTGCGCTTAAAGGCAGTGAACTCACATCGCGCCTGTCAGGGACTGCCGTTTTCTGTAACATTGACTTATGTGGAATAAGCAATACTGAAGTAGCAAGATGTCTTTATAATTGCTCTGAAGAAATTAAACAGAAAAAAATCATAAAACAGGCTTGTTATTTAGTTTTGCTATTAAGTGTATGAACATCAACTACTAATTAGATAAATTTTGCATTAGGGATTGACCTGAAAATGAAATGGAGTCCTTAAAAAATTAAAAAATCTGTTTAATTATTTCCTATAGATGTGTCCTTCTGAAGGGCGGTGTATGGATAGGAAGGACTCGGGATTATTTCCCGGCTGGCTTTGTCACACACTTTAGCACGAGAAAGCTCTGAAAGTACCAGAATGCTGTCTGCACCTCAGATCCAGCAACCCGTTTTCTTCTAGGGTATTCCAGCGATGGCTTTCAGGTGCTTTCAGCTGACAGGAAAGCAGAGGGACCTGTGACCTGGAAAGGGCATATTTGGTCTCCAGAGGGAGTACTGGGCCTGGGAACCATCTGAAATGGTGAAGAGCAGGTCACCTCTTTCCACAGGGGGCCTCAGAGTTGGAGTGACCAGACGGCAGAGATGACTGAAGTCCCTGCACTGCAGGGGCCGCTGAGCCGCCAGCACTGGCCTGTTGGCCTTTCTTCCTTGTCTTCTTCCAGTGGGGAAGTTAGAAGCCATTGCACACATGAATCTAGCTTAAAACCAAAACAGAAAGGAAGAAAGGAAGGAAGGGGAGGAAAGATCAAAGGAAGGAAAGAAGGAAGGAAGGAAAGATGGATGGAAGAAAAGAAAAAGAGAAGGAAGGAAGGAAGGAAGGAAGGAAGGAAGGAAGGAAGGAAAATGAGGAGGCGGACACTGCCATCTTCTACGAGAAGAAAAACACCGTAGCCACCCTGGCTGGCAAATGGCTGCTGGACAGGCTGACCCACAGCCGTGCCCCGTCCCTGTTCGGTCGTGGCCCCCACACCGACTTTCTAGAATGACATTGACCGCTCACCAGAAGAGGTCCCACAAAGCGCACACGCGAACTGTGCCAGTTACGTAAGCGAGGGATCTTGAGAAACGAAGCCAGAAGCAAGCCGCCCACACCACACGCCACCACAAAGAGGAAAATGTCAACTTAGGAACAAAGGGAAAATTAACAAAACATGTTGTTTACTTAATTCCTGACATGAGAAGCAGAAATGATTCTGATAGGGAAGAGTTGTGGGAAGAATGTGCCAGAAGGCACTGTCAAGGAACTGGAGATAGAGCTGAAAGCTCAGAAAGTCTGGAGATAAACAGAGTTTGGAAGAGACAGACAAGAAACTACGTCTTTACATTCCAGGCTGCAGACCCACAAGTCTCATCAAATAAGGTTTCTTTCTTTCATTGCTTCTTTAAAACTTATTGTAAGGTTTTATCAAAATGTGACTTTCTAACCTCTTAAACTATGCATAAAATACATTTCTTAGATTATAATTTCAAATAAAACTAGGTTCCTATTATATCATTTTTCAGCAGACTTGTTTTTTTCCCTGATTTGTTCCCACATCTTACAATGACTGTCATATGCTGTGTGCTACTGGAGAAGGCTGGCAGTCACTCCTTATCCTTTGATAATGTATGTTCTCATTGATTAAATGGGCATCCTGTGTTTGCCTGTGTGTGTTTAGTCACTACAAATATGCCACATATGTCAGAGCAGGTCAGTATCATGTAAACAGTGTGGGATATAAATAAGCTTCCATTCTGAAAGTGCTTAATCAATAAGAAGTGGTGTCAGTCGGTTAAGTGTCTGACTTTGGCTCAGGTCATGATCTCGCGGTTTTTGGGTTCGAGCCCCGCGTTGGGCTCTGTGCTGACAGCTCACACAGCCTGGAGCTGATTCAGATTCTGTGTCTCCTTCTCTCTCTGCCCCTCCCCTGCTCATGCTCTGTCTCTCTCTGTCTTCAATAATAAACATTAAAAAAATAAAAAATAAAAAGAAGTAGTGACCACCTTCTTGAGATTCCCATTTGTGTATTTGGGTCAAGGGACTTGGCCGCAATCCTCTACTAAAGCTCTAAATTCAGTTGCTTGACAATACTTAGGAACAATCATTGTACGTGGTTTTTCCTTTGACCTTCTACATCTTCTTTGCATATATCCCCCAAGTCAAACATTTTATTTAAAAATATATTTCTTTAAACTGAATTCAGTTATTTCCCAATCATCTTCAGCTGTCTCCCCGTGCCTGTTTGCTGCCGTAATATCTATAATAAAATAGGATGAAACCATTCCCAAACAATCTATTAAGTCAGTATTCTGGTGATTTGTTGATTGATAACTACCAGTTGGGTTCTGAAACTCTTTCTCAGACCGTATCATTATGTTATAATATTTAGAAGAGGCAACAGCAAGAACTAAACAGATGGAATGGCGTTCACCTAAAGAGCTTTGATAGAATCACATTACAGTCTGATACCATTAAGGATCTGTTTACATCTGAAAAATGATTACACAGCACTGTGTCATTTGCTGTAAATAACAGACTGCCCAAACAGCAGCGGATGATATTTTATCTTTCACTGTAGGGGTGCTTATCAGCAGGCTGGTAGAAAATACCAGGGATAGGCTATGAAGTTAATTTCTCCAGCATTATAGATAAATAGGAAGAAATTGCTAGAAAGCCATTGAACAGGGGCACCTGGGTGGCTCGGATGGTTAAGTGTCCAACTGTTGATCTCGGCTCAGGTCATGATCTCACGTTCCTGAGATTGAGCCCCACATGGGGCTCTGCCCTGACACTGAGACACCTGCTTGAGGTTCTCTCTGCCCCTCCCCTTGATACCGCTAAATAAGCAAATAAATAAATAAATAAACAAATTTAAATATGTATATAAGTCCTTGAACATGGGGCACCTGGGTGTCTCAGTCAGTTAAGCATCTGACTTTGGCTCAGGTCATGATCTTGTAGTTCATGAGTTCAAGCCCTGCATCAGGCTCTGTGCTGACAGCTCAGGGCCTGGAGCAGCTTGACATTCTATGTCTCCCTCACTCTCTGCCCCTCCCCTACTCGCTCTGTCTCTCTCAAAAATAAATACACATAAAAATGTTAAGTCCTTAAACAAAGTATCATCGTACACAGAAGAAATTCAAAGTGAGTGGAGGCACTACGTGTTTTATCTTAGTTTTGGTAAGAATTTCATTGGCATTCAACCCGAGTTACAAAAGGACATCTATGAGCAAGTTTTGTTAGTTGTTTATTGGTGAGGAAGAAATAAAATAAAAGTAGGAGGGAGTTGATGTACCTCTAATCTGAGCTCTAGTACTGTGGATGGGGACACGTCCTACTGACAAAAAGGCACAGGGTGGGATGGGGCAGAGAGGAGGCCCATGAAAACAGGTTCCAAAAATTTCTAAAAACTCAGAATGATATCGTGACTTTCAGGTAGGGACAGACCCGATTTGCTGATGAAGTGAATACACACGCGGACTGGACTACTGAAGCGGCGTATTTAAGAGACGGACCCGTAGGACGGTCGGGTGCGGGAAATCCTGAGTATCCGAGGTCGGTTACTGCACTTCCGGAGGACCCAGAAAGGGACCGGGAGCGGCCAGCTGGGCAATAGCGCTGGAACGACCTCTGTAAACAGGTCTGGAAACGGAGGAGGCTGATTTTTAGCGGTTACAAACTCCGTGTCTTGGTGGGATTATGAAGCATCCAGCGTGTCCCCTGAGGGCAGGGCAGGTGCGTCGGGCAGCTGGTGTCCTGACAGCAGCCCTGTGGTTTATAAGCTCCCCTGTACCACAGGGTCTGGGATCCTACAGGCTCTGTCTCCCAGGACCTCTTACCAGCAGGTTCCTCTTCTCTCTGAGGAACTAAAAACAGGAACATGAGGTTGAGAGTTCCGATAATACAGTCCGAAAATCCAGGGTTTAAACCTTGTCTTCTCTGTTTACAGCCTGAGCGTCTGCTCAGTGTTTGGAATACTATGTGCTTTCAGTTCCTTTTCTGGAAATCGAGATAGTTGGTAGAAGCTGTTTCAGGTACTTGCAAATGTGCTGTGAAGTGTTAGCAAGGGGCGAGCAAGAAAATGCATAAACAGTATCCATTTGATAAAAATTCCATACTTAGCCGTGTGGCGGGCACTGTGCCCACCACCCCAGAAAAGAAAAAGAAAAAGAGGAAAAAGCACACACAGCCGCTGCTCTAATACTGTTGTTACACTCATTTAAAGTCTATACAACAGGGGCGCCTGGGGGGCTCCGTCGTTTGAGCGTCCGACTTCGGCTCAGGTCATGATCTCATGGCTCAAGAGTTTGAGCCCCACGTCGGGCTCTGTGCTGACAGCTCGGAGCCTGGAGCTGCTTCAGAGTCTGTGTCTGCCTCTCTCTATGCCCCTCCCCTGCTCACACTGTCTCTCTCTCTCTCTCTCAAAAATAAACGTTAAAAAATTTAAAAATAAAGTCTATGTAACATATAGTGAGTGATTTAGATAGTTCTTAGCACATAGTAGGTGGTTAGTAAATATTATTTGTTACTTTTAACATCGGCAATAATAGTGTAGTAGCATTTTCCTCATGGCAGATATTCCTAGATTCCATGGGGACATGTCACCAAAAAAAGAGAAACATGCATACATGTACATGTTCCGTATGTGCACATGTATGTATGTACACACATTTAACAACTATGGTTTAGTTTAGAAGCCCCTCTATAATATCTCATGCATATGTATGTGTGCACGCCCCCCCCCACACACAGATACCAATTACTGATCATAAAAGAGATATACTCAAATGAGAAGCTGCCCCTGTGACCCGCGCACCTGAACTGGTTCAGTGCACAGCCTGTGCCACCAGACCCAGTGGCTCTGGCTGTGCATGTGTGTGTGTTTTGGGAGCTGGCAGCAGCGCATATAGATACAGAAAATGATCAATTATAGAGGAACAAATTAGTAACACCGGCATACTTTATTCTGTGGTGAGTTTTGTACTAAAAATATCTTTAACAACTTTGGGAGGTTTGTTTTATGACAGCAAACCGCACACATTTAAAACATGTAATTGAAGTGTTCTGACAGATGTGTCCAGTTGTCTTTCGCTGTCCTACGGCGACAACACGGAGCATTTCCATCACCCCACAGAACTTCTTGTCCCTCTTTGTCCCTGGCTGCGGTTATCAAGAATAAAATTCCTATCAACGTCTGAGAAGCGGTCTCTGCACATACGTGTTCATTTCTCCCGGAAGCCACCCGGTATGGGACGGTGGCGTGTTTAGGGCGTGTGTCACTTTTCAGAGCTATCACACTGCCTCCGAAGAGGCGGGAGCATTCTGCGTGGCCGTAGGCAGTGTCCGTCCTCTACATTTGGGCCAACATTCGGGGTGGTCAAGGTTTTAAACTAGCCTTTCTGCTAGGTATGCATGAACATTTTATTTTTAGCCCTCATTTAAATCTCAGTGCTTTCTGGGGCACCTGGGTGGCTCAGTCGGTTGAGAGTCCGACTTCAGCTCAGGTCATGATCTCACAGCTTGTGAGTTCGAGTTGGGCTCTGTGCTGACAGCTCAGAGTCTGGAGCCTGCTTTGGATTCTGTGTCTCCTTCTCTCTCTGCCCTTCCCCAACTTGTGCTCTGCCTCTCTGTCTCTCAAAAATAAATAAATGTAAAAAAAAGTTAAAAAAAATAAATCTGAATGCTTTCTTTGGGAGCATGGTCTCGACAGGCCCATTGGGGAGTGGCGTTGAGGACCCCCAGGCTCCTCGGTGTCCGGTGTCCTCTCTCTGCCAGGACCCTTGCTGCGGTCTGACCCGTCCCACAGGGCCCACTGCCCACTTCCCTGAATGACATGTGCCCTCAGAAACCGCGTCGGGTGGCAGTTCTGGCTGCAGCGGTGCTTCTGTCTTCATTCGCGTGGATGTTAATTCCACATTCATTGCATGCGATTTGGATGTTGTTTCCAGACCCTCGCACAGCCTAGTGGAAATTGTCCGAGGCTCTTAAAACATACATGATCCTTCTCTTCCATCTACTCAATGTCACATTTCAGGCACTGCCGGGATAACACCTATTTTCTGATGAATTTCAGGGAGAAGAAAAAGTAGATGTTATCACCAGATCATGCAATTTGATAAAATCGCTGGGTTCTTGAGTGAATTAAGGCTTAATTTCACTTCTGGATGTTAAAACTCCTTTGCCTCGTTCAAGTCTCTCCGAGGGCACCTGCCAGCTGGAAGGTTTGCCAGCTCAGCTCGCCACTGGCTGCTCCCCATCACACTCCATAGCGGTTGATTTGATGTGCAAACACCCCCTCTGTCTGGGCAGTGGGTCCTCTGGAGCGGGTTTTGAAATGAGCTCTTTTGCATTTCTGCATTTGATTAAAATAGCTGATTAGTAGCCTAAGTACATTAAATACTACCTTTACATGCCCATGGAATTTGGAAAAAAAAAACCACCTTATAAAAGACGTTTTAGGAAGATCGGTATTTTCCAGGGCCGTGTTACGGGTATGAGATTTGCAGAGGATGGCTGAAACATGAATATTTTCTCATAAACATTATTGATGGCAAAAGGTTCCGCAGAGTGTAAAATAATCTCCATATTCAAGAGTCAATTACTACTAAGTAGTTTCTTTCTCTTTAATCTTCATTGAACATTTTTACCATTTGACCATGGGAGTCTTCACTTTAAGTCTTCCAGAAATATACCAGTAGGGATTGGTGAACAGTTAAATGTTATTAGCGCTACTTAATTTTTATGATTACTTCTAGTTATTCTTAAAAGAAGACTGAGTCATCGACCTATTAGGAACTTGGACTTTGAAAAAACTATGGCTATTTCTGCCTTCATTTTCCTGTCTTCCACTTCCGATTCCCATTTTAATTGTCGCATTTTGTGGTTTGTAATGAAGTCAGGTGGTCACAGTACTTCAAAGCACAGTAAAGCCTGAACATTATTACACTTCCCAGTGTTTTAAAAGGTAATGTAACCAGGCTCGGCCATTATCTGCCACTTAGCACCAGTCACCTGACGCCTGGCCCCTGGGTTCACTGCAGAGCGTCTTGTAACAAATGGGGAAGTAGATCCTAATGTTAACAATGGTGTGAGTTCACAAGTGTTTCTAGAAGTTAACTCTGGTGTCTGGCTTTGAAACTGGCAGACGAGGAGTGAAAGCACTGTATTCTTGTCCTGTCCTGTTTGTGAGGAGAAACTGCTTCAGGGCACGTCGAGAAGGGAAAGGTGTTGATTTCTTGGAAGAGCCGACATGGACTGTCTCCCGCTATGTCCGGGCAGTTGACTTGGAAAGTGACCGTCCTAATTAGGGACCGAAGAGGGGCTCCCAGCAGGGTCGGCGGGTTAAGCATCCTGCTTTGGCTCAGGTCATGATCTCACAGATTTCGAGTTCAAGCCCCGCGTCAGGTTCTCTGCTGTCAGCACAGAGCCTGCTTCAGGTCCTCTGTCCACCCCCCCTCCACTGCTCTCTCTCCCTCTCAAAAATCAATAATAGGTAAATAAAAACAAAAGAGCTAGACATGGCAGACTGTGTTCAAGAGAGGTCAAGAGCTGTTCCAGGCGTCCGTGAATCTGTCGTGATCCACATGACGGAGACTGCAGGACAGAATCGCTCCTGGTTTTGAACAGGAAAGCGCGTCATGCGTGTCACCCCTGGGACTTCTCGGGAGCAGCACGAACCTCCCGGAAAGCCACACCCTGAGTCTAGCAGGGACGTCCACTCCCTCAGAAGCAGCTAGTTTCAGCCCTTATATTTGCCGGTTGTTTGAAGAAAAATGTGGGAGACCGGCAAGTACAAATTTGGAAAATGTTATAAAATATGAGTTTCATGCAATTACCTGGCTTTGCTCTTTTCTATTTTCACACATTGTTCGGAGTATTTGCAGAGTGGTGCGGCTTCTGGTTTGTGATTTCTTACCCCACACAGGCCGCGTTTTGGATTCATAGTGACACACTTCTACTGGAGATAAGATCCCTGTGGCCCTAGAGGCAAACCCAGCGCAGCCCTCACTCCTCGGCCGTGCTGGGCTCCAGCTGCGAACACCCCCCCCCCCGTGGTCTCCTCTGGCCAGTCCAGCGCTCGCAGGTCACAGGGCCCCGACCTCAGTGTCACCTGCACCCGCGAGAGCCTGCTCTGGTCTTACGTTGGGTCAGCGTGCCGTCCTTGGGCAGAAACAGTACACGTGAACCAGGCCAGAGTTTTGTTCACGTGCCTATCGAGGGCAGAAGGCACAGGACAACAAAGGCGGCAGAAAATGGAAGCTCTCTGGGCTGCTGGCTGTTGTGACAGTGGGTGTTCACGTCCCCCGTAATTATTGCCAAAGACTCCTACCCCCGGCAGTTCCCGCCCTGGGCTGTCTGCAGTGCTGCGCGGCTCTGGGAGCGTTCAGGGCCACGTGCGCCCTGTCTTACGGACTGTTCTCTGAATGGCAGGTGACGTTTCAAAAATGTGCATATTTTCCATTTCTGAGGAACGTGTGCCAGTCTCTCCTGAGAGAAACAGCAAAGGAAGGAAGGGCATTCTATAGCACAAGAAGACACACTTTTTTCTTTCAAATCAGTGAATAAGAAAATTTTATTTCCAAATTATGATATTATTGCTTTCTCAGTATCACGACAAGAACAACTAACGAATCTTACTACGTGCATTGCCCCGATCTGCGCACAGTCACTAAGCTACTTTATGTGTGTGCAAACATGGCAAACACAGATCACAGGTGTGACTCTGTGACACGTTTTCCTTGGCACACTGTCAGTGAGTGTGTAATAGGACAGTGTGGCCTGCTGTTCAGTCATTTCCCAAGTTTTTAATCAGATCAAATTGCATTTTTTATGAACAGACTACACTTGGCCACATCTGGCTTTATCAGCCAAGTGCAGTAAACTTTGTGTAAATCGCAGTGTATTTAAATTTTGCCCTCACATGCAAAGTAGCTTCCTGTACTGCTAAGTGTGTGTTCCTATTGGAAGTTAGAGAATGAGTACATACAGCAAAACACTTTGAAAAGTAATTGATGAATTGTAATAAAATTGCTCTACAAGACCATTGGAGAGTCTGCTCTCTCCTCAACTTTTGAGTGTATGGTCCATGTTATCACCTGGAGTCCCCCTGTTGTGGGCAACATTCCCAGGACCTCTAGTTGTAAGGTGAACAGTAACTTATAACTTGAGGTCTGTGCCCCTTGACTACCTTCCCTCCTTCTCCCCCCACCTCACCCCTGGTAACCACAAGTTTGCTGTTTCTGTGAGGTCAGTTTTGTTGGATTCCACGTGTAAGTGAGGTTACACGGTGTTTGTCATGTTTGACTTACTCACTTAGCATACGCCCTCAAGGTTCGTCCACAGTGTGGCAAATGGCAGGATTTCTTTCCTTTCCATCGCCCTGTGACATTCCGTCATGTATGTATGCATCACAGTTTTCAGAGTCATCCATTCACGCACAAATGGTTTCCATGTTCCATGTCTTTATCATAGAAACCTACTGCTGCGGTGAACACGGGGGTGCCCCTGTCTCTTCAGGACGATGATTTCGTTTCTTCAGATACGTATCCAGAAGGAGGACGGTTGGAATTATATTGTAGTTTATTTTTAATTTTTGGGAAACCTCCATACGTTCTCCACAGCGGCTGCACCAGTTTGCATCCCCACCAGCAGTGCACGAGGGCCCCTCTCCCCACATCCCCGCCGGCATCTGTGTTTCTTGTCTTGTTGATGTCAGCATGGGGCAGGGCGGCATCTCATCGTGGTTCTGATCTGCCTTGTCCTGATAATGAGTGAGGTTTGTGTACCTTTTGGGGCACCTGTTGGCCATTTGTATGTCTTTGAAAAAAATGCCTATTTGGGTGATTTGGCCATTTTTTCAATTAGGTTATTTACTTATTTTTTAATTTTATTATCACTATTTCTTTGCTATTCAGCTGTATTGGTTCCTTAAATATTTTGGATATTAACCTCTTATAGATAAATATTTGTAAATATTGTCTTTCTTTCCATAGGCTGTATTTTCACATTGTTCATCGTTTCTTCTGCTTCATGGAAATGGTCCTACTTGATATCTGCTTCTGTTGCTTATGGTTTGGTGTCATATCCAAAAAGTCATTGCCAAGACCCATGTCAAGGAGCTTTTTCCTTGTGTTTTCTTCTGGGCATTTCATAGCTTTTGGTCTTACAGACTTTAACCCACTTTGAGTCAGTTTTGTGTGTGGTCAGAGCCCAGCTTCACTCTTCTGCACGTGGATGCTGAGTTTCCACAACGCCTTTATTGGAGAGGCCATCATTTCCTCACTGAGGCTCTTGGCTCCCTTGTGAAATCCTAGATGACCATCGACACGCAGGGCTCTGTCTGGGCACCTGTCTCGTCTGTCGATCTGCAGGCCTGCTCTCCCGCCAGTGCCCCACTGCTCTGACCACGAGAGCTTTGTAGTGTGGTCTGCAGTCAGGACATATGATGCCTCCAACATTGTTCTTCCTCAAGATCACCTTGGCTCTTTGGAGTCTTTGGTGGTTACATACACATGTTAGGATTATTTTTCTACTTTTTGTAAAAAAACAAAATTGTGGTTCTTGGTCTGGGGGGGTCCAGGAGCTATTTCAGCCTCACCTCTGAGTTCAGGGATTTTCCCAACCATATCGTATCTCTGGATAGTTGCTAGTTGGTCTGCTTTTGAGGGGACTGTAGTCGGAAATGGCTTATATCACCATCTTGATCATGTCACTCCTGACCAATTGAGTACTAATTGTAAAAAGCCAAGTAAATACTCCTGTAGTGACCGAGACCTCAGCAACCTAGTGTATCTCCCATGTCAAACAGAAATTGTATGACCTTGTCAAAAATAGGTTTACGGAGGGCCGCCTGTGTGGCTCAGTCAGTTAAATGTCTAACTCCTGGTTTTGGCTCAGGTCATGATTGTATGGTTTGTGGATTCGAGCCCCA
>NC_043700.1:2677865-2684875 GCF_006229205.1 Suricata suricatta | reverse complement strand
GTTCATATGTTTTGCTAAGTTCTAAATCCGTGATTTCGGAATGTCACAAGAATATAAAACCAGAAGGGGCGTTAACAGTGATCCAATCCCATGGCCTTTGTTTTTCATTAACATTAAATAATGGACTTAGGTTTTTCAAGCTGGTTTCTGCTACAACGGAAACAAAAAGGGCCTTCACTGGCAAAGGCAGTGCATTTAAAAGTGGTTATAGACCTTCCTCCATTTTGAAACTAAAGAAGTGTTGTAGAAACTTTAAAATACTCTTCCGTGGGTTCACGTACCATAAGGTACAGTGGAGACACATGGAAGGGAACGTCCCCATCGCATCAGAAATAGTTGTGATAAGGAAGTTGAATTTCAGGAATGCTTACTGTACGTGTTTTGAGCATGTGCTTCTCTTCATAGCAACAAATAACAAATTATAGTAACGCAGGTGTTACTGGAACCTCTTACAGCCCCAAGTGAATTTCTTGCAGTGTACGGAAGGAAGAGGGCACGGTTCTAGTCACCGATGGAGATCAGCGTTTCCCGTCACACCGTTCTTCTCCGAACCAGACTAAATACCACGTTGGAGAAACCTGACGGAAAGGAGGGAGGTATCCGTCTTTGACGGACTCGGGAGCTTCGTCACCTGGAAGAAAGACAAGCTGACAGCGAGAGCGATCCGTGGGCAGGGACCAGGGCAGGGACTCACCAAGGACGGTGTGGGGCTCGGCATTTCCCTCCACAGGAGCTGGTGCAGAGACTGGCAAGCAGCTGGCACCTTCCAGGGCAGATGGGCCGGGGAGTGTGGGTGGTCCGCAGGGGCCTCCCTCAGAGACAGGACAGGGCAAAGACCCAGCAAGTCCGGAACAAGAAAGCCTATATGTGTGTCATCCTCGCGAGCAAGATGCTTTTAGGGTGGCATCCTCGGGTGGGGCAGGTGGGTCTCTGACACCGTGGCAGACGGCGGGGGACAGGATGGTGTGACCCTGTGGAGCAATGACAACGTGAACCGTCCACTCAGCCTTCCCAGGACTAACGGCCTTGACCCTCAGGCTGAACATGGTGAGTGGTGTAGCCGACAGAGCGCAAGGCAGGCTCCTTCATCCACCCTAATCCCCAGCGTCCCTTGCGTGCTCTCCTGCGGCAACTTGCTGGTCCAGGAGAACCGTCCCTCTCCTAAAAGATGGAGAAGTAAAGGACCAAGCTTGGGCCCTCCAGAGAGCGGGAGTGGCATTGGACGTGAGGACTTGGTCTACAGGGAGCAGCTTGATGACTCCCTCCTGTGTCCTGAAGAACTTGTTACCAGAGGTTTCCAGAAGCTCCATTTTCGTCCTCCTGTGTGCCAGCTACTCCTCCTTCTCACCCGTCTGACAATCCCCACCCACGGAACACCCCCAGGCTTCTATCCGCACCGTGAGCAGGGCCCTCCCGTCCTCACATGGTCAGACAGTTTCCCGGGAACCGTATGCTACTCTAATCAGAGAGTAATTTTCCCTCTGGAAGATTCATAAAAGTAATTTTTCACTGAACTGTAAACTGTGCTCTCAAGAGTCTTTGAGGAAACATTTAGCAGCAGGAAGGGGTGGGAGGTCCTCCTTTGACAGTTCCCAGCATCCCCAAGGGCATGATTTTGGAGCCAAAGTCAGTTAGGTAGAAAAGCTCTGCCAGAGAATGAAAAGGCACCTGCTCCTGACCTAAGGATAGACTCATGTATTCTACAATAAGTTGACCTTGTGGGAACCACAATTTATAAATTCAGCATCTTTATTCACACTCCTACTGGAGTGCAGGGCTGTCGTAACAAAGCATGACATGTGCATCCCTGCGGTTCTGCGGGCTGCAAGTCCGACATCAGTGCTGGCAGCTTCGGGGTCCCCTGAGGCCTCACTTCTTGGCCTGCAGGCGGCTGTCTTCTCCCTGGGTCTTCACAGAGCTTCCTCTCCATGTGTACCTGGCCCTGGGGTCTCTTCCTCTTCTAGAAAGACACCAGTCCTGGGGAACCAACCTTAGTTCCATCCCCCAAGGCGCCACCTCCAAATGTGGCCACATCCAGGGTTAGGGCTTCTCCATCAGTTATGGAGGGGGTGCATAATTCATTCCATAAAAACTCTGAATAACTATTGAATAACAGTTAATTCAGTATTATAATCTCTGATGATTTACCTGCTGTGCCAACATCCCGTGTTGCCAGGTTAGGTCAGAGCCATAATCTTGGGTAAGATGACGTTATCTTACAAGATGAGATGTCTAACAAGAACGCAGGCCTGAATAGATGATATGCCAACGCTGAAGAGATGACCTAGTGAAAACCCATGGGCGGTGCCAAGATTCTCCAGAAGCAATTTTCAATTTGCTCTAATGCACAGATAATTGGATAATCAAGTGCCCAAATGTTGTGCCTAATTGTAGAGCAAAGTTGAAAAAAAACTGGCCTCAAAAATATTTAAATTATTCATAGTTAAATGCCCATTTCAATCACAAAATAATCTTTGCAAACTAGGCACAAGCTACTGATCTCAGTGGCTGTAATAGACATAGGATGCTTATCTTTGGTATTCTGTGGTAAGTAATAATAAGTAATATGTAATCAAGGGAGTAAAGGTTCAATATCTATGGCAGATATCAGGTATTTATGTCTAACAAGTATGACTTCCTATCTCTGAGGAAAACTGGCTATGAAACCTACTTGGAAGAATTAGTGAGTCTGTATTTTAGGGCTGCTAAGTGGGAGCGTGTGGAATGTTCTAGGAAGTGGTGCCTTTAATTTCAGTACAGATAATCTCCTTAGGAAAAAATTGATAATAGGACCAGTAATTTATTAAGCCTATTCCCTAGTTTCTAAAATTAAAATTGCTTTTTTCTCCCCTTGAATATGCACCTCTTTCTCTTCTTTATGGCCAGCCATCCAAACGTGCTTTCAGGCCCATGAAGTACCAGATCAATTGGAAGTTAGCCAGTTAAAGAGTACCCGCAGGCCACCAGGGCCTCCAACAGGAGTAGCCGGGGACCCCCTCATCTTTATGGCAGGATGAAGAGAGAATTAAGAAGCACCCAAGTGGTTTTGATTCATTATATCCTGAAGCATTCTCTTATTTTTTCCTTTTACCTAATTTGTTATTTTTCTACCTATGTGAAAATCATTTTAATTTTATTCACATTTTGTCTCAAAGTACATTTACTTTTATTTGCCATAATTATTTAACTTCCCACTTATTCCCAAAAGAATTTTTAAAACCTTCTTTCTATTTATTTTTTTTCCTGAAAACTAAACACAGGGTAGCAAAATATTTAAACCCTGTGCTGGTGAAGAGAACCACACATATTAGAAATGATTTTACGTCTGGGAGGTGATTTTGTTCCCACAGACGTGATATTTTTGGTAGGACTTCAATTCAGTTTTTAATTTTGCTAACACTCTGTGGCAGATGTTATCCATGCGATTTATCATTTATTTTTTTAAAAACCAACTTTTCCTTGTCTTTCCTCCACTGTGGAGTCTAATGTGACATTTTCTAGACCTTTCAAGGGAGGAATAACCCAGGTGACCTGCAGGGGACAAAGACAGGTGAACAGATCGGGCTCTGGAAAGTTTGGGGTGTTTTTCTGTTTTCTGTTTTGTATGTGGGTGTGTTGATGTGTTTTGAAACGAGAAACCCCAGCTCGCTGCCCTTGTGGGAAGCCTTGAGACCCAGCAGCACTTTGTGCCAAGAGACCACACCCCACGGGACGTTGGCCCCCAAGTCCCGGAAGGTGGGTATGGAGCATCGGGCTCTGGCCGACCTCACCCCCCTGCCACTCTGCCCTGCCAGCCTCTGGGCACATGAGGAAAAGAAAATACTCAGGAATTCAAGCTGGCGTCTGTTGAACTTTTTTGTTCCTAGCAGCCAAAGGCAATCCTAAAGCAACGAAATTCGCAGTGTTTAAGGACGCTCAGCATTGCTCTCTGGCCTGTGACAAAGAGCAGCTTAGTGTGCGAGATGACCCCGCTGGTTTTGTGCTGGGGCAGCTTCTGCGCAGGTTTACTGCACATGGCGAGTCATTTCCATGTGCCTATTTTCAAATTGATGAATAGAGTAACTCCACTTTGGTGCTTCTCTTTTTGCGTAAAGCTTTGCTTTAGTCCAAATTAAGGACCATTATTGGGAGGCTATTCCAGCGTGCCCTTTGGCAGCACATGCTGGGTGCTTGTTCATGAAAGATTCATTACCAGAGGTTGGTCTAAATCAGTCATTTTGGGGGCGAGGGAGGTTCTTTATCTTCATTCCGGTGCTGACATGCTCCAGGGAAAGGTGTGTGAGGTGAGAGAGGAGAAGGTGAAATTCTGGATGCTCATAGTCCAGACCCTTGCGGTCCACTGGGAAGTGTCCCCTGCTAAGTGCTGTACCTAGTGTGTTTTGTCATCGTGACAACTTCAGCCTCTCTCTTCCTTCTGCCCTGACGGGGGGGGGGGGGGTGCCTGCAGTCCTGGGCTGGGTCCTGTCCTGCTCGCTGCTGCCCTCCTTCCGAGGCAGCGTCTTCACAGTGCAGCTGCTCGAATGTGAGAGTGGGAGGGCGGAGCTCCGTGCGCGCTGCTGCTCTGCGCGCAGGTGTGGGAGCCGCTGATTGCAGGCAGCCAGAATGCAGAGGCCAAGGCCAAAGAGGGGTCTGTTTAACTTTGCTAGAATTAAGACTGCCTCACGCTTTAAAAATGCAATCAATAATGTCTCAATCTCGAAGCTTCCAGGTAACAGGAAAACCGTGATACAGAGGCATCTTTAAAATGATCCGATATTGCATTCTTTGATGATAATACGGGGCCAAATGATGTACAGGTCAGCTTTCCCTAAAGTTCTACAGTTGAAGGGCTCAGGGCGCCTGGGTGGCTCAGTCGGTTAAGCGTCCGGCTTTGGCTCAGGTCATGATCTAAGGTCCCATGGGTTCGGGCCCCGCGTCAGGCTCTGTGTTGGCAGCTCAGAACCTGGAGCCTACTTCAGATTCTGTCTCCCTCTCTCTCTCTGCCCTTTCTCCCTCTCGTTCTCTCTTTCTCTCACTCTCTCTTTCAAAAATGAATTAACATTAAGAAAAAAATGTAAAAAACAAAGGTTGAAGGTCTTTTTCCTTCCTTTTGGACCCGTCACATCCTGAAAACGGGGGTCCAGTAAGGCTGGTGTTGGTTCGGATGGTGGATATCAACACTGCCAAGAAGCAGAGCCTGTCCTGAGGAACATCTTCTTAACGCCCAGGGGCTGGCGGCAGCCACGGACTCTGACTGGTCCTCTCTGGTCCCCGAGTGTGGCCGCTCCACTGGGTGCTGCCCGTGGCTGGATGGCTCTGGACCCAGCCCAGCTGCGTGTGAGATCCCCGCGGTGCCTCCAAGGCACTGACCTGCAGGATCAACACTCGGGGCCGGACACCGTGTCCTTTCCGCCGCCTGTTTTCATTTTAAAGACCTTTGCCGCTGAGTACGGATGTGAGAACAGCTTCGATGTGACAGATGTTTCGCCAGGAGTGTTAGGAAGGTCGTCCATCAGTCTGCCCAAACCACTATGCTGTCGACTTCTGGAGTATAATTAAAGATTGTTAGTCCTCGTGCCTTGGCACCGAAGATGTGCCGCACTGATCGTTTGGGAAGAGCATCAAAGAGAATAATGGAGCCAAGTTTCGATGAACAGGAAACAGAAGACCTGTGACTCGAGCCCCCGTTGTCAGTGGGGCGCCCTGTCCCTTCCCAGTAATGCCTGTTGCCCACCGAGTGTACATAAGTGGGCTCGTAGAAGTCAACACCTTCAGGATAATTTGGGATTGGAGTTCTTGGCACAAAGAAGCAAAGTTCCACAGAGCTGACAGCCTCCACGCTGTATTTTATCTTACGGTGGCAGTGGGGTGCCTCGTCCCCAGGCTCTCTTGTGGCAGGACATTGGCCGTTTCCTGTGGTCTCCGTCGCTCTCACAGCGTGATTACAAGAAAGCATCATGAGAGAACCGTATCCAGTCAAGGTTGAGAGGTCCTGCATTGCTGCTCCGTGACCTGCTCGTTGCTTTGGTGTTTCGCTTGCCTCCTTCTTGATCACTGATGACAATTACACTTGGGGCCTTGCCGTGGCTTAGCCCTGCCTGGCGGCTTCCTCCCCCAGCCCCCGGCTTTAGCCCTGTCTTCCTTCCGTGCAGTGTTCTCTCTCTTATGCTCACGGACGGGTGTGTCCTCCTTCACGTCTCCTTACTTTGCAGAGACTGTCCTTGCTTCCCCCTACCCAGAACCCTCCACGGTCTGCGTTCCCGCTCACCCTGCGTTCTCCTGCAGTGTGTTCATCGCTGGCGGACATAGTCCGTACTGTCTATTTTCTGCTGACTGCCCCAAGCCGCAAACTTCACAAGGTCCGTGATTTGGTCTGTTTGCTTGTTCCTTACACCTCACAGCTAGAACAGTCCATGGGCTGTGCTCCAAATATTAGTCACAGGCTAAAATGGTGGGCAAAGGCTAGTAGCTCTTTGTACGGAAGAAAACACATCGGCAGCCTGCCTTCTAGCCAGAAGCCTGGTCGGACATCTCAGAGGGTCCTTAAAAGAACAAAACAATACCAGGTACCCACTTTGCTTCCAGAACTATTTTAAGTCCTAGGAAATATAGAGAAAGATATGGATTAGTCATCATTCTGGGAAAAAATTGCAGTGTGGTGGGGCAGAAAGACAGGTTCACAAATAAAATCAATCCTGACTGGATTGGTTCTAAAACCTCTACCAAAAAAAAAAAAAAAAAAAAAAAGTACCTGACAATTCTAGAACAGGGAGTAAAAGAGGATGCATCTCAGGTGGAGGTGAGGGGACCTGAATGGAAGGCTGCCTAGTAGCCCAGGAGATTCTGGACTGCTCAGTGTGCCTCCGGCTTGAATGTGAGCGCCCTCCACGGAAAGGCAGAAATTTAAGCTGAAGACGTGCCAAGTGTTTGGAGAAGGCACACGGACGCACCCTGCGGGGTCCCCGTGTGACACCCAGGCAGCTCCGAGCGGGTCTCCTCACAGGCGCACGGCTGGGGGCTGGTGCAGAAGG
>NC_043700.1:2675355-2677765 GCF_006229205.1 Suricata suricatta | reverse complement strand
TTTGGTCTGTAGGGACTTCAGTCTTTCGGTTGATAACAAACCATCATTTTGCAATATCTGGAAAAAGGCTTCTTCCATTCGGTCTTCTTGCTTCAAACACCATGTGAAGTAGCAGCAGATGCTCAAGTGAAGGCAGCGTGACGTCCCCAGGGGACCTCAAACCCGGTGCGGATTCTGTCACGCTCGTTTGGGGACAACAGTGGGCTCAGTGTGTTGGGGTCAAGAGTGCAGAGTGACCCTCCCAAAGCCACCCCCAAACGAAGCCACACTGCCCTACTTATGGACCACGGTCATCCTCCTGTGGCTGAAGAGTTAGACGGACTTGCTCACGCACCTGCTCACACCAGGCCGCATTGTCTAAGTGCTAAGCACTAGTTCATACAGAACACCCGGTAAGGGATGCATCACACAGCGCCGTGGCCTTGCAGCTGGACCCGTGAACGTCAGCATCGTTGGTGGAAATGAGCGACCACAGGATGCTTTTGACCCCCCGCATGAGGAGCAGAGCAATCTCCGTCTGCATCCACACTGCGGTCTGACTGTAACCATTTTGCATCTGACCACTCAGGAGCTCTTGGCCTTGACTAGTGTAGAAAACAGCATTATCCCATCACGCATTTCCTTATGAGAAGGAACTATGGACTTTAGAATCGTGGACGCAGAACAAACTTCCGGAAGTCTAAGGTTCGCTCACAATCATAGTAATGGTTGACATTTCAAGCCCAGATGCTGGGAATGCTGTGTGAATCACGCCGTGTAACTCCCCCAACTGCCCCTTGAGGTAGGAAGTGGTAGCTGATGATGTAGAAGGGACACCTTTGAGAGACTGAATTGCTCAGGGTGGCCATTCAAAGGCCAGGAGGCCCTGAATCAAGCCTGGCTTCCTGGCTCCTGACCTCAGGGCTGTGTCCTTTGCCAGGACCATGGGGTACCCAGCACCTACCCAGCTGAGAGACTGCGCCAACTGCAAGCTGGGTTTTGTTACAAACCATTGATATGATTTGCCTTTTTTTCAGGTCAAAAACAGACAAAACTTGGCTCAGGGCACCCTAGTGTTAAATTCAAGCAAATCCAGTCCTGTCTCTGTTCAGGTCAAGTCACACAGTTTGAGTTCTGAGGTCTGCCCCTGAGAAAACCTGGTCTCTGGGTGATTTCTTTGGCCTGTGTGGCTCTCAGGATCACTTCTGTTCCCATGTCACGGTCACCGTAAGTGTCATCTTCTTTACATGGTAGCCCGGGAGGTAGTGGATCGCATTGAACCTGCTCCCCTACACCTGTTTTGTTTCTTGCTGTTATGCTCCAGAAAACATGTGACCATACCCCACACGTTGCAAGTCCTGACTCCACTCTGATGCTACAGGCTGATTTCACGTCTTTGCTCTGCCTGCACGCTCAGAAGTCAAGTCTCTCCTCATCACTGGGTGTGTGGATGTTCCCCACATGGGAGGCGTGTCCCACATGACCATCCAGAAACGCAGTCCTGTGCCATTCTACAGCATTCCAAACAATTGTGAACGTGACTACAAAGTGGTTAGATTGCTAGTAAAACCTAAATTTGAATGTGTGCCTGGTCAGCGCATGAAAATGGAATAATGCCGCGGAGAATTTCAGGAAGACCCATCGATGCACTGGGGACATGTGCGTGGAAACTGTCCCGTGTTGGTTGGAACTCACTTCTGGGCCTCCCTCCGCTCGCCAGTCCTGCAGAGGTTTGCACTTGGACTCAGATCAGGTCCTGTCTTGTCCTGGCACCCTGCAGTGCCTTCTTCCCGGGGGCCCCACTCCCAAAGCCCTGCCCAGGGGTCCCTCCCTCCCTTTCCAGCTGTCAGGTGTGCTCACCACACGGGGCTGGTATTTCTTAGAAGGACTGATCTCAAACTTCCAGCGGGAAACGCATACCTTCGATCTCCTCCCGTGTCCGTTGTTCCGCAGTCCTTTGGACCTCTCCATCTTGCTTCAAACTACCTCTTGCGGTCTGAGATCCGACGCATTTAAAAACTTTCATCAGTTCCCTCCATTTAATGTGAGCCCCATGAGTGCGAGAATTTGAGCTTGTTTGCTCCATAACCTCATTATCTAGAACAAGGCCTGACCTGTAGTTTGCTCTCAAGAACTCTTTTCATATGAATAAATATTTTATTGAATACATTCTGTGTAGTTAAGATGGGGAAAAAGGTTGAAATATATATATACTCTTGGCGTGTTTGTATCCATATTTCATTACAGTTATGTTTTAATGAAAAAGGGGCTTGATTCTGCCTATTTTCTTTTCACCTGAAGACCATTAATATATTCTTTTTGTTTCATAAATGAATCTTAAGATTAAGGGAAAGAATATTCACATGCCTTTATTGATTTAAATATTCAGAAGGGAATGGACAATATTACTTGTATTGTTCACATTAAAAAA
>NC_043700.1:2647926-2675255 GCF_006229205.1 Suricata suricatta | reverse complement strand
GTTTTGGGCCGAGGGGGCAGGGGTCCCCAGGCACAGGTCTTTATGACTCCGCTAATGCTGTAACAGAGAAACACCATAGTGTTTGGGTTTCAATCCAAGAACTGCCTGGTTCTTAAAAGTAAAGTGTTTTAACAGTTAGAAATAAAGCACTTCAGGGCAATTTAAAAGCAAGATTTATTTTGTAACTAAATGTAGCATAGCCTGGAAAATGTATTTAAAATTATGCGGAATAAGAAGCAAAACTCAACCCTAGAAATAGGCCCAACAGGTGACCTCTCCAGAAAGTACACATGCGCACATCTCTACCTGCGTGCACGCACACACATGAACTGATTTCAAGTACACCCCCTCAAGAGGTAAATGTTCCAAGAGATTTTATATTATCCACCTGATACATTGGTCTGCTTTTTTGGGTAATTATTTATTAATCGTTAGCCTGTAACTGATAAAAAATAAGTAACTTGAGAAACTGTGCTTTAAGGCAAACATAAAACATAGACAAGTTATCCTACAAGACGAAGTACCCGCACTATTTTCCAGAAACTGTCGCTGGGACACAGACGTGCCTTTTCCTATGAAGGACTGTCCTTCTGAAGGCAGAGGGCTCTCTCTGGAAATTGTAGTATTTGGCCCAAGTTCCCAGGAAGCCCATGAGGGACCCTCTGAGTGCAGCCCGCGCCCGGCCGCGCGTGCGCTCTGGTGGCGGCGCGTCCAAGCAGATCCTGGGTGCCGGCCGTCGGGACAGACCGAGCGTTCAGGGCGGACCCGCCAGGCCGGCGGTGCCACCCTCTGCACCCTTCCCCGGGCGTGGGCGAGGCTGCCTGACCCTGCGCTCGTGTCTCCCCAGTCTCCTGTTTCTTCAACTTCACGGCGTCGTCGGGGATCATCCTGTCCCCCAACTACCCCGAGGAGTACGGCAACAACATGAACTGCGTGTGGCTGATCATCTCTGACCCCGGGAGCAGGATCCACCTCATCTTCAACGACTTCGATGTGGAGCCGCAGTTTGATTTCCTGGCCATCAAGGACGACGGGGCTTCCGACGTCACCGTCCTCGGCACGTTCTCGGGCCACGAGGTGCCCTCCCAGCTGGCCAGCAGCGGGCACGTCGTCCGCCTGGAGTTCCAGTCCGACCACTCCACGACCGGCAGGGGCTTCAACATCACCTACACCAGTAAGACCCCCCCCGCCCCCCAGTGCGTGGCCGCTGGCGCGCAGGCTGAGTCCTGGGGGCTGCGGCCCCACATAGTGTAGTGACGGGGGTGCAGTCCCGTGGCTTGTCCTGAACGCCCGTCCCTCCTTCCTTCCTCCTTCCTTCCTAACTTCCTCCCTCCCTCCCTCCCTCCCTTCCTTCATTTCTTCCTTCTCTCTCCCTTCCTTCCTCTTTTCCTTCCTTCCATCCTTTATTTCCTTTCCTACTTCCATCTTCCTTCCATCTTTCTTTCCCATTTCCATACTTCCTTCCATCCTTTATTTCCTTCTTTCCTCTCTCCCTTCTTTCCATCCCTGCATCCATCCATCCACCCATGCAACATCCTTCATACAAAACCTACTGTAGTAAGTGGCTTGAGCCCTTTGGGGTCAGGAGCCATGGATTACAAGACCGTCTTGGTAAGACGGCTCTTTCTTTTCGTCTCTGGATCCTCATCTACAAACCCGAGTGTATTTAGGAACATCTACTTAAATGCATTGTTAAGGGAATAAAGTAACAATGTTAAGTATGAGTTATAAATCATAATTTGCTGGCTGCCTACTTCTCCTAGGCTCTGTGCTTAGGATTTGCCAGTGATTTTTTCATTTAATATTACAGAAAGTGGGATAGAGGCTGGATTCCTTATCTATGAATTAGGGTATCTAATCGGATCATCAGAGTATCTGCCAGAGAGCAGATGAAAACACAAAATCCCTTCTAGCCCTGCCATCTTGCTTGTTTTTCTTAGTGCATGCACCACGTGCTTTCACACTGGAATGTAGTGTAGACAGTGGTTGTGTGTGTTTATCCGTGTGTTCATTCTGTCTCGCCAGACGCCACTATCCTGTGTGTTTAATGCGTTTATCTGTCTGTAAGGGCACATTCGAAATTTAGGACAGCAAAGCGCTTCAATAGTATGTTTGTTTCTTTCTTTTTTAAATATACATACCTGATATTCAAGTATTTTTTATTATTTTTATTTATTTATTATGATTTTTTAATAGTTTATTGTCAAATTGGTTTCCATATAACACCCAGTGCTTCTCCCCACAAGTGCCCCCCACCATGACTACTGAATACTGAAAACGAACCATGGACTGAAAGGGGAGGGGGAAAGAGGGAGGGGCTGATGGTCTGATATTCAAGTATTTTAATTATATGATTATGTTTTTTTTTCTTTTCAGCATTTGGTCAGAACGAGTGCCACGATCCTGGCATTCCCATAAATGGGCGACGTTTTGGGGACAGATTTCTGCTTGGGAGCTCAGTTTCCTTCCAATGTGACGATGGCTTTGTCAAAACGCAGGGCTCGGAGTCTGTCACCTGTGTCCTGCAGGATGGACACGTGGTCTGGAGCGCCGCCGCCCCCCGCTGCGAAGGTACGGGCTGCCCCACGCCAGTCACTGTCCTCTGCAGCGGTGTCCCCCTCCCCGGCACGGGGCGCAGTGGATCCTCTGCAGCGGTGTCCCCCTCCCCGGCACAGGGCGCAGTGGATCCTCTGCAGCGGTGTCCCCCTCCCCGGCACGGGGCACAGTGGATCCTCTGCAGTGGTGTCCCCCTCCCTGGCACAGGGCGCAGTGGATCCTCTGCAGCGGTGTCCCCCTCCCCGGCACAGGCCATGCTGCTGAGGGAACAGTGTCATGGCGTCATGCTGTAAATGCAAATGAAGGTCATACATTTTCACCGTACGTTTTGAGCTATAAATTGTATTTCTGGATCAAAACTGTAAGGACACAGTCAAACAACTCTGGAAAGTTTTTTTTTTCAAGAATGTTCCTTGCGGTATTATATATGACAACCAGGGGTGCCTGGGTAGCTCAGTCGGTTTGTGGGTCCAAGCCCTGTGTGGGGCTCTGTGCTGACAGCTCAGAGCCTGGATCCTGCTTCAGAGTCTGTGTCTCCCTCTCTCTCTGCCCTTCCCCTGCTCACACTATCTCTCTCTGTCTCTCAAAAATAAATAAAAAAACATTTTAAAAAATACGACAACCAAATGTGCAAACAGTTCGATTTTAAACAACAGAGAGTCAGAGGAACCATCCCACGCTCACACCCGGGGGGCGTGTGTCATTAACACCGACTGTACCACCGACGATATGACCCTGTGTGACAACACTCCACTGTGGGGAAATATAAACATTCACACACGGCATGATAATAATAGTTTCCAAAAGCCAAGAAAGAGCATATGCACCAAAATGTGGATCACGGTTACAGGTGATTTTCTCCACGGCTTATTTTTTTTCTTCACTTGCCATCCATCACTAGGTGTTTATTTTGCAATAAGTAAACTCAGAAAATGCTGTGTCGAATGCAGCCTACAGCTGTGAGCCTGATGCGTCTTCCCTTGTAGGTTAGGGGCCTTGTTCTCCCATCTGGAAGGATCGCCCCGACGGGAGCTCACAGGCCGTCTAAGCAGGGGCGGATCTCGTGTGGACGCTGAGCTCTGAGCCCCCAGGGGCCTGTGACAGCAGCGGGGTGGGTGGGCTTCCGCCTCAGGCCCTCAGGCCTCAGCCTCACGGCCAATCAGCATCATTGTCTGAGGGGCAGGATTCGATTTGTACTTTGCTAAGGCGCTGGCGCGTGCGGAGTGCTGAACGCCGCAGGGGCTGGTGAATTGCCGGCGGAGCACCCGGGCAGGTGCTCCTTCTTACCTCTTTCTATCATGTCTCCCGAGGGTTAGGTTTTAAATGCTACTTTGTGTCTAGTGTTAAGAAGTAGGAAGGTTATCACCCTGCATGAATGAGTAAACACAGGCTCACGGGCGCTCAGACGCTGCAAATCGGGCGCTCGGGTCAGCGTGTTCAAGTCGATTCTGCACAAGCCACGCCTGCCCCTGTGCAGCATGAAAATTTCATAAGAAAGATGTGTTTTATTTACTTTACTCGAGTTTTTAATTAATTCATCTTTTATTTATTTACTTTGACAGAGAGAGTAGGGGGAGTACTTGGGGGGGGCAGAGAGAGAATCCCAATCCCAAGCAGGTGCTGCACTCAGCACAGAGCTGGATGCGGGCTCGATCCCACGGCCCTGGGATCCAGACCTGAGCCCGAATCAAGGGTCGGACGCTCACCAGCCGGAGCCAGGCGGGCGCCCTGGAAATAAGTTGTTGTTTAAAAAACGCAGTGGTGGGGCGCCTGGGTGGCTCAGTCGGTTAAGCCTCCGACTTCGGCTCAGGTCATGATCTCACGTTCGTGGGTTCAAGCCCCGCGTCAGGCTCTGTGCTGACAGCTAGCTCAGAGCCTGGATCTGCTTCCGGTTCTGTGTCTCCTTCTCTCTCTGCCCCTCCCCCTTTCATGCTGTCTCTCTCTGTATCAAAAATAAATAAAATAATTTAAAAAATTTTTAAAAAATGCAGTACTGCTTAGCCTCTGTTCTCTTCTGGCCGGACCCCCACCGTGTTCCGGGCGCTCCCCTGTAAGAGGCCGGGGTGGACACGAGGTGTGCTCAGTCCGGAGTCAGAGGGAGAGGTGGCTGGTATGTTCCAGATGAGGTGGGACAAAGGAGGAAGTGTTGTGGCAAATGTGAGATGAAAGAAGACAGAAGGAACATGAGGTTCCTTCGAGAATATACACATGTGTTGTTTTACTCAAGGATTACTTTTTATAGTCCATCAGATCACTGATTATAAGGTGAACCTTAACAACGTGCCGGGAGTCCAGGCCGCATGTCCTGACCACGTGCCACGTGCAGGGCAAGCACAGGGCACGGAGAGAGCCCCGGGCAAATACTCCAGAGGACCCCTGGGAGGGCCTCAAGTCTCCCGTCCACCACCCAGAATCCTTGTCAAAGGAACCCTCATCTGCTAAGATGTCCCTGCTAGGAGGCAAATGCCTCAGTGTTGAACAGAAAGACAAAAAGTAAAGGAATTTATTGCTGAAGTTAGCAAGTCAGAAAAAAATAAATTAGAATATCATGTTCATAAAAATCAAATGTTAGAATAATTTAATGCAAGAGGGAATTCTTTGTTAATATCAATAAAATAGACAAACCTTCTATGTTCTGAGAAGAAAATTAGCAGAAAATACAACTTTAGGTATTTAGCAGTATAGAAGAAACAGAACCGTGATTACAAAAATAATTTGACATAATAATAAAATAATTTATTCTTAATAATAACTCTACATAAAGAGTGAAAAGCTCACAATAGAGCAATTTCTTTAAACATTATGTTTATTTATTCTGGCAGAGTTTACTGGATACCAGCAAATCATGGGTATAAATTGTTGTCTGCAAGAAAGATTTTTGTGTTTATTTGTTCTGCCTCCAACCTGCCCATGTATTTCAGCACGGCTCATTGTCATTGAAAACCCCACTTGGGCACCTGGGTGGCTCAGTTGAGTCAGTGTCCAAATTGAGCTCACGCACGTCCTGATGGTACAGTTCATGAGTCCAAGCCCTGCACTGGGCGCTGTGCTGTCAGCACAGATCCTCTGCCTCCCTCCCTCTCTTTGCCCCTCCCCTGCTTGCACCAACTCTCCCTCTCTCTCTCTCAAAAGTTTAAAAAAACAAAAAAATTTAAAACACAGGCTACTCTGGAGGGAAAATAACTGTACAAGAATACATGATCAACTCTATGGCAACAAATGTCAATGAATTTGGCGATTCCCTAGAAAATGTAAATTACATAAAGTGACCCAAATAAAAAGTGCAACATGTAGATAAACAAAACACCATAAAAACAGATTTCAAAAACAGTTTAAAGGTTGGACATTGAAAAAGACAACGAGCACCAGTGAGGTGCATGTGGAAGAGCTCTATCTTCCAAGTTCATAGAAGGTTAGTGTCGGGAACACTATCACAGATGCTGCAAAATATGACTATCTGACTCTCATATCACATTTCATAAAGCCAGGACTCCCATAGCGTAGCCCAGCCAGAGAGAGAAAAGGTCCGCCATCAAGAAGGGCTTAGTTTAGAAGCTCACAACCAGGTACTTCCTCTATGCAAATATTCCATAATAAATCACAGAAGAATTTGCATTCTAAAGATCTTATTGACATATTTGCTTTTCTGTTACCACCTCTGTGAACAGCAAAAGTCATTAGTGTTGTTCCCAGATAATCAGAATCTCCACCAAATAGGTGCATTTTCTTGGCCCCAGTGGGGTTTGATGAAATCCGTAGTGGGTCCTGGCCCGTTAGAATGCGCGGAAGTGACGTGTACAGCCTATGATCATCAGTCCTTGATTGCCCCCTGGAAGCCCCAGGTGCCATAGCAGGTTCAAGGAAGGAGCCCGCGCGGGTGGTCTGTGTGAGAAACAGACCGCTCGCTGTCCTCCCGCGGCTGACGCAGGGCTGACGCCCGTACCGCGGCTGACGCAGTGCCAGATGCTCTCACTGCAGCTAATGCGATCTGACGCTCATACCGCCCCTAACGCAGTGGGGGAGTAGCTGTCCTAGTATGACATAATCTGAGTCGGTCAGTGAGGCAACCTTGACATTACATTTAGTAGCCTTATATTTAATTTTGTTGGCCTACAATGTAAGATTAAAATATCTATTTCATCAGGGTAGTGTGATACAAATTCTTCTAACGTGCACTGTAAATTGTAAAGTGACATGTAAAAGATATTAATGAAATAATAGTAACATGCGACAGTGTAAGCACCTTCCAAGAAATATAACAACTCAGAGTTTTTAGAACACTTTAGTAAAATGAAGGAAATGTACAGATTTGCATTTAGGTGGGAAATAAGGCTTACAGACCTAAAATAATTCACCACACAGATTTAAAACGGTCTCACGTATCAAACTTTTAGAAAAATTTCTAATTTCTATATGTCTTTCTTATATAATATCTTTGGATAGTTAAACATGAAATAAATAAAATTGTTTAATTTTGCTTATGTCTTTTCTAAGACGTATTGGCCACAATATGTCAGGAAGCATAGGAATAAAGCCTAAAAGTATGAATTTAAGGACTTAACTAGAAAAAAATCCTAATGCTAATAAGTAAAAATAGGTTGTTGTTAAAATTATAATTACATAATGAAAGTTTTCTTTAATAAGTTCACAAAAATGACTAATTTCTTGTTATAAATTTCTAAGTATAGAAAAAAGGCACACGTATCACAGCTTATTTAGAAAGGAAACTACACCAAGAAGAACACAATCCCCACAGCAGTCAGCAGTGTTATCCACCATCAGCAGAGTTCTGAAACTCCCCCTTCTCTTTAAACAATTTTTTTTACTAAATTAGATTATGATGCATGTATAATTTTATATCTTGATTTGCAAAATGTCATATTTTATTTTATTTTTTAATGCTTATTTTTGAGAGAGAGACAGGGCATGAGCAGGGGAAAGGCAGAGAGAGAGGGAGACAGAATCTGAGCAGGATCTAGGCTCCGAGCTGTCAGCTCAGAGCCTGACGTAAGGGCTCAAACTCACAAACTGCAAGATCATGACCTGAGCCAACACTGGACGCTTAACCGACTGAGCCACCCAGGCGCCCCAAGTCATATTTTAATTGCAAAGATTTACTCAAATTGACAAATTCTGAAAACATTATCTCAAATGTATTTGTGACATTCTAACATGTAGTCATAATCTTGTCATAAATATTCAATGTTTTCTTTCATTATTCCATCGTAAATGAAGCCACCATGATTACTTTATAGATTTCTCTGTCAGCTGTTTTTCTCCTGCATTATACCTTGGTGAAATTGTATACAACTTTTCAGCATTTTAATGCATCTGGCTATTTGTTGATACAGGCATATTGTTTTTTCAAAAAGGATATTTTTTAATGGGGAAAATTTTTATATTTCCTTTGGTATCTGTAGATTGACAAACTTGATTACAAATATGGCAAAGAACTTTGAGAAGAAGAATCTGAAAAAAATATGTGGCTGGGCAGAAATATGCTAAATATGTGTAATTTAAAAAATTCCTGTAGATCACACAGAAATCCATAATCCCTTTTCCTGTGTAACAAGCATATACCTTCCTGAAACTCCTTTTCTTCTTGATGCACTGATGTGGATTAATCCTATATGTATTGAATTTGAAAATTTTGTTTTGTTTCCTAACATTCCCTAATAGTTTAGTTTGATGGGTGTGGAAAATCATTTTAATCAAGGAAACCCACCCTAGCTGAATAAGCACACACACACATCACTGAACTATAGTATCTTTCTGCACATGCACACAAATATGCACACGCACCCCACAGGGTGTTTCTGTTTCAGACATGAAGTAATTTTGTTTGCTAATCAATAGATGTTTGTGGAATTACAAACACATATAAAATACAGATATCAACGGTATGCACTTCATGAATGTGTCGTGACGATTGGATGTGACAATTCACGGAAGTCATTTATCTCCCACTTACACCTTGATGGTTTCACATCAAAGGAGCTGTGCTGTGAGTTGGCAGTAGAGGCCCAGGTGTGGGATATACGTGATCTGCTTTCAGGAAATCAGTTTATCTGGGGATGTGTTTAGCCTCCGTCCTTGTGGACGCGAAGTCCGTGAAGACGGAAGCACATCCCTGCTGTCACGGGGTCGCTGTGGGATCCCCATGTATTGAATCGGACCTGCTGACCTCCTGACCCGTCTTTCAGCCCCGTGTGGCGGACACCTGACGGCGTCCAGTGGACTCATTCTGCCTCCCGGATGGCCAGGGTACTATAAGGATTCTCTGAACTGTGAATGGATCATTGAAGCCAAGCCCGGACACTCCATCAAGATCACTTTCGATAGGTAAGCACAAACTTACCCTCAATTTGGACCCAATGACCCATGCACGTCCGATGGTTTTACTTAAATGGGTGATGGAAAGTAGAGACGTGACAGTTCCTGGTTGGATTCCCAAAGGAGTTCACTTACAGAGAAACAGGCATCTGCTGGATTTATTGGTTCCCCTTGAATCTGACCCTCTAAGTCTGGGGCTGAGTCCGCTCGGCCGGCTCGCGGAGGGCAGTAGCAAGTTCCAGATGACCATTCCCCCGACTCGCAGTTGCTGGCCCCTGAGTCTCACTCTGGGTTTTGGTTCTGCCGGGGGCGTAATTACAAATGGAAGCCCCTCTGGTCCCGTAGATGCCTTCTGGGACAGCCCAAAAATACGGTTTCATGACCGAGTGATGCTTTGAGCGACAGCGCTGTCTCTGGGGTGTGACACAGATTAATTCCCTCTGACCGGTCCTGTCACTGGAATGTGGTTGGACATAGCTATTTGATAATGAATTTGATAATCTAGCAAAATAAACAGACGGCTTGAATTCTCCATGATGAAACGTATTTCCATTTGACTCCACAGTGAAATCGGTTTCATGATTTCAAATGGTTTCAAGAGATAATATTTTTCAAATATAAGGAAGCAAAATTTTTAATGTTTTAGGCTTGATATCTGGGCAGTATGAAGCTTTCTTTAACAACGATCTTCTCAAACAAAATATTCAAGATATTAAGATCTCTCAGGACAGATGAACATTATTGTATTTTTTCTTTTTGTTTTCCACTAATTTTCTGCTAACCAACAATAATATATATAGGAAAGACTTTTAGTGGGAGTTGCTTTATCACTTAGTATTATTTGTATTTTAAATTATCATTTATTTTATTATTTCTAGTAAGATAAGAGTCTCCAGTAGGATAGTCTCTTAGAAAAATAAACTTTTGTCTCATGGATCCATTATACTGGAGAATGCATCCTCGCATGTAAACTTAATCACTGAGGACGAATTAACTCTGTACCATTCAGTAAATTAAGTTCGGTTCCTTATTAATTTTTACACTTGTTGGTCCTGAGTGGGGGATGTCAGAGCGCCGATTCCTGGCCTCACATCAGACTTCAGTCACTCGGTCACTCAGTCATTAAGTCATTCAGGAGAAAGTGTGTCTTCACATCCTGGTTTAACGGAAGTCACTGGCACTGTTTTCAGTTGCCTGAACAGAGAGACATACAATTTTTCTCAGTCTTGTCTTTTAAATATTATGGAACTATGGTATTTGCTAAATTCCATTTATAAGAACCAACATTTCTGACATTTTCAGACATTTGTGATTTTTACACACCTCTCTGAAGATTACTTGCAGAGTGCCATATTAGCTTACATCTCTCGCCGTGGGCTGACACCCTAGTAAAGGACTTGTTTGTGTGTACAAATTTAAAAGTCCAATATAATTGGGACCCCCGGGTGGCTCAGTTGGTTTAGCGTCCGACTTCGGCTCAGGTCATGATCTCATGGTTATAGTCTCAAGCCCTGTGTCAGCCTCTGTGCTGACAGCTCGGAGCCTGGGGTCTTTTCCAGATTCTGTGTCTCCCTCTCTATCCGCTCCCCCACTTGTCGTCTCTCTCTTTATGTCTCTCTCTTGTCTCTCTTTCTCTCTCAAAAATAAACATTTACAATTTTTTTAAATTTATGTGTGTGGGTTGTTTTTTTTTTTTTTTTGAGAGAGAGTCTGAGAACAAGCATGGAGGAGGGGAGAGAGAGAAGTAGACACAGAATCCAGAGCAGGCTCTGAGCTCAGCACAGAGCCCAATGCAGGGCTTGAACCCACAACTATGAGATCATGACCCGAACCACAGGTAGATGCTTAACCAACTGCACCACCCAGGCACCCCAAATATTAGAAAAATTTAAATAAAAATAAAATAAGTCAAAAAATTAAAAAAAATAAGTAAATAAATAAATGACAGCCCATGCTGATGTAACTCTTACCCAAAGGCATCAAGTTGCCAAATGAAAGGAAACACGCCCATGCCCGGGTCAGCGCTGGAGGCCCAGCCAGCAGACGTGCACCACATCCGGTCCTAGCTGTTGCTAAAGAAAGAGGACTGAAAACTATAGCACACATTCTTCAGTGAGATTCATTCCATGCCTCCCCAAACCTCCTGAGTCTGAACGCGGGTAACTGACACACCGTAGGGTGCTGAGAGCATGTTCTAGAAAAGTACACGGGTGGGCGGCGCGGTGGGGCCGCAGATGCACAGCCTGCAGCGTGCTCTGGGCTGCCGGTGCGTTGTGTCCTTTCTTCGGACGATCCAGGCGCACGGGCCGCTCCCGGGGGACCCCGCCGGGTTTGGAGGTAGCAGGGCACCGCCCTGCGCGTCCAGCCCCGGGTCCGCCTCGGAGCGAGGGCAGCCCGCACCCCTGCTCCTCATCTGCGCTGTTGGAGGCAGAGTGTGGGGGCGAAGGAGCCAGGCTTCCACGGATGGATTCTTAGTCTGAAAGTCAGGGACTGAATCCGAGGCTCGCGTTCGCTGCTCGCTGACAGCCCAGCTGGACCCTGGAGGCCTGGTTGGCTCTTAGGGGACGAGATGGGCCCTTTTAGAAAACCAGCTCAGTGCCCGGAAGGGTCCCCCCTCGCACTCAGGAGGACCCGAGCGCCTAGACTGTGTGCACATATGACAGGGGCCACATCCTCTGGACACATGATGTTCTTGAAAAAAGGTTAAGCTCCTTCGGGAAGCTGCTCAGACCGTGAAGGCCGCATTTTGTTTCTGAAGCAGCAACGTGCTGAAGGTGCTCCTGGCCCAGAAAGAGGCGAGGCAGCTGAAAAAGATACCGGATTCTTCTTTTCTGTAAAGCGTTCAAAGTATCATCACGTATTTTGAATTACTTTCTTCCCTTTGTCCATAACCAGGTTGGACAGGAGATCATGAAACATAGTTTGAAAATGCATGGTTGAGTTTTCACGAACTGTTTTAAAATTAGTTAATTCTTTTCATTCTTTTTCTTTCTCCCTCCCTTCCCTTCCTTTCCTTTCCTTCCCTTTCCTTACTCTCTCCAAAAACGAATTTAGTTCACAGTATTTTTATTTTAGAGCTGAAGACTGACTTCTTTTGCATTTAGGATGTGACGTGATGGAGTCTTCAGTAAGAGGGAGGGGTTCAGGGGATACCTTTTCTTCTAGAAAAATATACCTGCTGAAATGCCCCATGTGCCCAGGTTCTTTAAAGGTTGAATAACTGTAGGTTATTCATGTACGTGGCTTTGCCATTGATGTATGAAAATACTGGGGGAGGGTCAGTAAGTCAGCGCAGCTTTGCTCTTCTGACTCGGTGCAAATCCCGGCAGGTTCCAGACCGAGGTCAACTACGACACGCTGGAGGTCCGGGACGGGCCGTCCAGCTCGTCCCCGCTGATCGGCGAGTATCACGGCACGCAGGCGCCCCAGTTCCTCATCAGCACGGGCCCCTTCATGTACCTGCTGTTCACCACGGACAACAGCCGCTCGAGCGTCGGCTTCCTCATCCACTACGAGAGTGAGTCACGGGGCCCGCGGGCCCTGCTTCCGCGGCGCCGGGTCGGTCCTCGTGGCCACGCCCCACTGCGGCTCCGAGGCACCTTCTCCTGCGGATAAGGGGGCATCTTGGGGGCTTTCACTTTAAAAACAAACAAACAAACAAAACCCCACTTATTTTTGGATTATAAAATGAAATAATTAAATACTTAAACATGTTCATTTACTACATGATGTAAGGATAAATTACTACCATTGGAAATGTAGCTCCTGACCAAAGGAGTTGTCACTAAACATGTAAGTCTCAAGTAACGGCGGAAGAACAGGTTTAGGGCCATTGGAGTTTTATCTGTGGGTCCCCAGGGGCACGTTTCAGTGGGAAGAGACCTGGAACCAAGAGTGGATAGAGTTAGAACCCAACAGACCCCAGTCTGACGCCTAGCTGTGAGTGAGCACTGACAGGAGTCCAGAATGACTCAGAGGGAATTACAGCGGTCGCTGAAATATGGCAGTTCCGGATGGTTTGCCCGACTTCAAGTGTTCCTTCCCCATCTTAGTTTCCGTAAATACAAATTCGAGTCTTAGCTTTAGTTTCTGAGATTCAGAGCTCAGGTCCTGATAGAATGTTCTAGTGATACCGACTCCACTTGTGATTTAATGATTAACTTCAAATTTAATCCAGTTAGATTCACTTCATATACATGCAACCTTTCTTGCAAAGTAAGTTCTTTTTTGAACTTGAAGTACAATGTAATAACCAGAAAAGTTCATATTTCATTCCTTTTGAAAGTCCCTTCGACTTGTTACTTTTCTTGGGACTGAAGATATGTCCACACAGCAACCATCCGGGTTTGCACACCTCCTGACACTGACGACCCAGTGCTGTTACCCCCATTGCACGCCTCTATGAAAGTCTGGAGCTACGTGGCCCTTGAGCCCACACTTGGATGAAATGAGGCTTGTGAGAACAAGTGCTTTCAGGCCCTAAGTAAAACTAGAACAGAGCTCTCCTTCTCTTTCTCCCCTTTGTGTAACCTGCTGTGGGCGGGTGGGGCCCGGGCACTTCAGGGAGCCTGTAACCGGCCCAGACGGCCGTCCTTGCTTAGAGAGCTTGCTCAGGGGGCCGTGTTTCTCCGCCACCACTGTGCGTTTGCACTCACCCAGAGTCCTAGTAAAATGTAGGTTCCTCAGTCCCCATCCCAGATGTTGTGACTCTGTGTGCTCGCGGTGCCCGCCAGAATCCTGGATTTCTGTCACGTCCTCAAGGAGGTGGCACGTAGTGACAGTGGGTACCTGAGCCAGCCCAGGCAGGCCATGACAGGTGCGGGCCGGACCATGGATTTCCAGGTAGAGGGAAAGGGCAGGTGGGCAGGGAGGTGATGCAGGGCACCCCAGAGTAATGGAAGAATCAAGAACAGAGAGAGGAGCAGAGAGAGACAGGAAGAAGAGAAAAACGTTAAAAAGGGCACCTATTCCCAACCCCTTTGACATTTTGACCGTTTCTAGTGCCCTGTGAAGAAACACGGCCAGAAGCCCATGTGGGAGCGCTAGAAAACAATCGCACTTGCTCATCCAGTGCTAAAAAAATGGGTTTCCCATGACCCAAGAAAGATGAATGTCAAGTTGTTTATGCCATTTAAACATAATAATATAGCTCATCTCCCTTTAGTCTTTTGTCATAAACATTTGACACTGTCAACCTTCCTTGCTTTAATAAATTCTTAAGGATCCTACTTTATGCCCAAATGGGCACCTGAAAATCTCCTTTGCAGCATAAAGCGTGGCAGAAATGAGCGCACTCTATTCGAGGCTGACTTATGGTCACAGTGGTCCCGGAAGGCAACTTGGCTGCCACACGGCATTAATTTCAGATCTTGTTAGGTTATAAGGTAGACGAGGTGAAGTCACTTTTTTAAGGTTTTCCTAAGAGCAGACCTAGAATCGTCACCTGTTCTGTGCACGGACACTTGTGAATCATATAAACACTTATAAACACTGCATCCAATTACAGTCTGCCCGTTACTTTATTCTTCATGAGGAATGTGACACAGTTTCCTTATATAATAGTCACTGTTTCATCCCTCAGAATAATTATTTGCTCGCTCTGTCTGTTTGCAGAGCTTTGAGCCCCCCTGTAAAGTAGCCATAATTTTATAGGGAACTGGAAAACAAGTGGATGTCTCCAGTATATGGAGGGTCTCCACTTAATGTTAGAGCATTTTTTTAAAATGCTTTCAAAAGTGTCTTCTAAAATATCTCAAAAAAACAATATTCACTGCATGTAAATATATATACCCTGTTTTGCTGTTACTACATTGTGCAATTTTAAGAAAATGGGGCACCTGGGTGGCTCACTTGGTTGAGTGTCTGACTTTGGCTCAGGTCACGGTCTCATGGTTCATAGGTTCAAGCTGCTGTCAGTGCAGAGCCTGCTTCACATTCTATGTCTCCCTCTCTCTCTTCCCTCTAAAGGGAACTCGTGCTCTCCCTCTAAGAAATAAACATTAAAAAATTTTTGAAAGGCAAAGAAGAAGTATGTTTTCTGATGTGTGTGTGTGTCTGTGCGTGTGTGCATGCATATTAGTTTCTGAGATTTAATGACCTTTCTTTTAATTTTTTGATAAGTTTATTTATTTATTTTGAGAGACAGAGACAGAGAGAGCATGAGTGGAGTAGGGACAGAGAGAGAGGGAGAGAGAGAACTCCAAGAAGGCTCCACACTATCAGGGCAGAACCAGACACGGGGCTTGAACCCACAAAATCATGACCTGAGCCGAGATCGAGAGTCTGACACTGAACTGATTACACCCTCTTTTAAAATTTTTATAAATTTATTTATTTATTTTGAGATAGAGAGAGAATGATCACAAGTGGAGTAGGGGCAGAGAGAGGGAGAGAGTTTATGACCTTTCCTAAGGCCAGAAAGGAAAACAGGTCAGAACGTAATGGATGTAGATGCTATGCAGTTGGAAAGTTGGACCTGCCATGGTATGGGCACACCCCACAATGGGAGGGGAGAAAGCAGGTGAGGGCTTACACATGTGAACCTCGATAAATAATTTAACACATCCAATGAAGAAATATTATCAGCCATTACTTAGTTTAAATATTATTGTGGGTCATGCATTTGACTTAAAGAGAGAGGGTATAAGGTGTAAGGTACATCACTCAAATTTATGCAATAGTCAGAAATATTATTCCAAAGATCATTCTGAGGGGACTGAGCATGTCAGGGATGATTTCAGATTTTTAAGTAATAGTCATCATTGTGGTGCCCCGCACCTTACTAAGCGAGTGGCGTATAAGCAAAATGGCAGTCTTTTTTATGTGTTTGAATTCATAACCACAACACCGCCATCTTCATCCCCTGCTCCCGTTTTGCTTATCTTTTCAAATGTATGCTCTAAAAATAAAGAGAAATCTCAGAGACAGGGAAAAGAAACTCTTAGAATGACATGATCGTAATCACTTCACTTTATATAGCACTTTACTTTTTAGCATGGGCTAATTGTAGCCTTCTCCGAAGAGGCTGACTGAAGTGCAAATGTGAAAAATGCACAGATGTATGGAATGCAATTTCAGGAAATCAGATCCAGTGTGGTCTTATTTTGCATTATGCATGTGTGGACTCGGGCGCATGTGTGCATGTCTATGAGACTTGAAGGGTGACCGTCCAAATCCAACTGGAAGATGAAATACAATAAGGAGGCGAAGGGGAGGCTAGAGACAGGAGACAGGCTTCCTTTAGTACAGTTCACTGGGTTTCCAGCAAAGCGACGCAACCTCAGAGGGATCGTTCACGTTTGTACTACTCACCGCTCATCTGATAAATAGTTAATGTATGTCTCTCTACAGAAAACAGGATCCGATATATGAAAGTATATTGGTTTTTTAGTGGATGATTGGATCCACTTGAAGAATTGTCCAGGTCTGATGATGTCTGGGGATATTTTACAGTATCACTGCTCTAGTATTTTGTTCCTATAAACCAGAGCGGTCCCGGGGTTGATGTAGCTTTTCTGCACACGCAGGTGTGACTCTGGACTCGGACTCCTGCCTGGACCCAGGAATCCCCGTGAACGGCCATCGGCACGGCAGCCATTTTGGCATCAGGTCCACGGTGACGTTCAGCTGCGATCCGGGGTACACGCTGAGCGACGACGAGCCCCTGGTCTGTGAGCGGAGCCATCAGTGGAACCACGCCCTGCCCAGCTGTGACGGTAGGCGGGCCCGCGGGGCTGCAGGCCCTGTCGGCACTCCGGCTGTCTGGGCAGGACGGGTTGTGTCTCATAGGGCGGCACAGCACGAAAAGTTGGCCACCTAAACTACAGTTCCGTCTAATGCTTGACGCTTCCCTAGCACATTTGTTTCTATGAGGTAAGGCATCCATTTAGGCATTTAGGAATGAAAACTAAAAAAACTATGGGCCAGGCTTCAGCGTGATCACCAAACGCTGCAACTTCCGGAGCTCACTTCCGCACACACTCTCACACTGGCCTTTATTGAAGGTGGCAGGAAGATGGGAAGTGAGCCTGTGCTCCAGGTGGTCAGCCCTGGTTTTCCCACCCCCAGGTCTACACACTCCCCTCTGAGCTCTCACCACTATCCCCGGGGAACTGGGAGCACCTTCCCACAAGACCCCCCAGTGGTCTCCTGGACAGGCCCCCTCCCTGCACAGATCTGCCCTTGGAAGTCTCCAGACAATTAACCTTCTTGCTGATAGCACCACGCAGGGGGCACACAAATATGGTGCTTGCGGCCATTTGCAAAGACAGTAAAGGATGTGTTCGTTGGCCATGAGTATGACAACATTATAGCATGATTTCTATGAAGAAATAATATATTTTTCTCACTCACAGCATTTTTTTCAACAATGTTACAAAGAGGTTGTATTTTTGGCTTAGAGTGAACCGTGATAGAAATGAACTTACCTTTAGAAAACATCACACTTAGTAGCAAACTATTATAAAAAGCTCCGCTTTGAGACCAGAATAACTGGCTCAGTATCAGAAATGTTATTTCCCATTATCCAGAAGATCCTAACTCATGCAATAATTTAAGGAAATGGCATAAATCATAAATATTACAAAGAACAAATAGTCAACTTTGGGCAGTAAGTGCTAGTCCATGGCCACAGTTGGGATAGACATAAATTCATGGGTTTCCACAGAGGCTGGTTTTTCAGAAGTATAATGCTTGTGTCCTCCAAAACTTTCAGAAGTAGCACTAACAGGAAGCATGGAGGCGTATCTTAAAAGAATTGAGAAGCTTACAGTAGAATACAAAAGGTATTAAGGATAAATATAAAAGGATACAAAAGGATATCCTAACACAGGGAAATACCTAATACATTTCTAGATGTTAGGAGTGAAATTTAAATATACAGATTTTCTAGAAATAAAATTTTAAGTTCAGTACAATTGAATTAAAATTAATTTGAATTTTAATCAAAATTTATAAATACATTATAAATTAATCTGGAAGAGTTAAGCCTCCAAATAGGAATATGCTTTATTAAGAATGATAGAGAAGGACTCTATCAGGGACCAGAGCATACCAAAAATGGATGAAAAGGAAAATATGAAATCAGTACAGAAATAGATTATATGCATATCTTATTTAAGAACTAAATTTGTGGGGTGCCTAGGTGGCTCAGTCGGTTGACTGTCTGACTTCAGCTCAGGTCATGATTTCGCAGTTGACAAATTTGAGCCCCACACCGGGCTCTGTGCTGACAGCTCAGAGCCTGGAGCTGCTTCGGATTCTGTGTCTCCCTCTCTCTCTGCCCCTCTCCCACTCAAGCTCTGTCTCTCTGCCTCAAAAATAAATATAAACATTAAAAATTTTAAAAAAGAAACAATTTGCTAAAATTATTCCAAACCCTGAGGAGGGATGACTTATTTTATAAATGATGTTGTTCAAATTGGATATCTAGACACAATAAATGGAAAACATTGACAGATTTCACTACATACAAATTAAAATTCCTGTTTCAAAAGAAGGTTAAGGAAAAAGGTCAGACTACAGGAAATAATTGGTCTGTCCATGTAGTGTGATTCTAGATAACTTTATCATATAAATGGATGGATGGAAAGCAGTGCCGGACATGAAACAATAGATCCATGAGGAAAACACATACATGGGCTTCTCAGAGGAGACAAAAGTCTCATAAACACTTTTAAATAAGTCCACTCTGACGCAGACTCAGGAAAATGCAAAAGGAATTTTTTTTCTACCCTGTTGATTTGTGAAAAAGTGGAAAGGTCAAATTATTCTACATCATTGCGGGATCAGAGAGATGCCTGGTCATCCTGTCCTGTTGCTGAGAAACTGGAATGACCTAGCCCTTTCTGGAGGGAGACGCACGTTGTGTATGTGAACATACACATGCGTGTATGCACAGACACACGTATGTATTCACGGTACCTACATCGGAAATGGCTGAAGGTAGACACCTAAGACGATAGCCCTACAGCTCTCCAGGGAGGTCGGCAGGCTGTGGGAAGGGGGAGGAGAGACCTGCCCTTTCTTCTCCACATTGTTTTGGTGTTACATGAATTTTTATTATTATGTCTTATTTTTGTAACTGGAACCCTAATGATACAAAAATAAATAATATTTACCCATGTAGTATTGGATACGAGCTACTGGACTAATGAAATTTTTTCAATCTGAGGATTTCATAAAGAAAATATAAAAGTATTTACTGTATAACAGAGTTCTTTATTGGCAATAATCCTAAAGAGGGCACTAAGGATGAGGAAGGCCCAGCACGTAGAATACTCTGTTGTTACTCACACAACTAAGCATCAATCAAACTATTTATTAAGTCACTCAATCCAAAATTTGCAGTAAGTAAACAAATAAATAATTGTATTGGAATATTTATTTACCTGATGAGCACACACGTGGCTTTGTTGGGCGCCACTATGCAAATGTAATAATAATTCCGATTTCTCTTTACTTTCTGACTAAGGCTGACATGGGATTTAGGCACACAGGAGTTGCTCACTGTCCCCACGTTCGTTCGGGTTGAAAGCCTTGAGCAGCCGCTAAACGTGGCCCTAGGCTGTGACTGCAGACTCTCCCGGCAGCGCGGGGAGGACTGAGAGGTTGAGGTCACTGATTGGGCTTTAAACACAGTGATGAAGGCGCCCAGTTCATCACAGGGAAGTGCACAGCAGTCACCTGGTTGCCTAGACTCTGGGTCTGGGGAAGTCGGCACCCTGTGCACCAGTGGGAGTCCACGCTCACCCAGACCGTCTGAGATGGGTCATCTTGATGACAATGTGATTCTCTCAAGAGCAAACGATGACCTTCCCCCGTGTATTCTTGAGTGGACAGCAGTAACTTGGTTCTTTGAAATGTTTTAGTATCTGACCACGATTACTTTCTCCTCTGCCCAGCACGCAGCCCAGGCCCCTCGCACCCTCTTCCCCCTGACCAAGTCCTCCGGGTAGCCCCTGCCCTCCACCCCCCATGCCCCTTCCTGTGGCACCCCTGAACCCATGCCTCCTCCAGGACCAGGATGCTCCCAACCCTCACAAGCGTTCTTCTGGAGCCACGCCTGGCCACCAGCGTCCTGAACTCCTCTAACATCGTTTCTCCTTGTGTGTAGTGTCATAGAGCTTCACTCTAAAATGTCCAATCCCACGTAGCCGGATGCGCTGTCTTTCCCCAGGCAACCTCGGTGGCTTATACACGGCAGGCGTGTGTTTCACCCTGTTCTGGCTGATGGGGGTCCAAGTTCGAGGGACAACATGAGCAAGTTCTTGTGAGGCCCCTGTTCTAGGCTGTAGACGGCTGTGTTCTCAGCGTGTCATCTGGAGAGAGAAGGGCACGGGGGCTCTATGGGGCCCCTTCTATAAAGGCACCTCAGAGGCCCCCCTCCTCACACCATCATGCTGGCCATTAGGGATCCAACATGAGTTATGGGGCTACCCAAACACTGGGACCACAGCACATGCACATATATCATACATACACCTAAATATGCAACCCCCTCAGTTATATATTTTTTTCTTAAGTTTATTTATTTTGAAAGAGGAAGAGAGAGCACACATGAGCAGGGGAGAGGCAGAGAGAAGAGGGAGAGAGAGAGAGAATTCCAAACAGGCCCTTCCCTGAAAACACATTGATGCAGGACTCGAACTCACAAATTCTGAGATTGTGACCTGAACCGAAATCAAGAGTTGGACGCTCAACCAGCGGAGCCAACTGGGTGCCCCTCCTCAGTTTTATTTTAAGGTCATAGTGATAGGCATTGAGGAACTCACCTAAAATACAGCACTTGAGCCCGGATTTCAAGGATAAGTAGAATTTCCCCGAGCGGCCAGCCTGTCCCAAGGCACCGAGCCAGGGAAGGTGAGCACGTTCCTCAGGTCCCTGGCGGTTTGGGGGGGGGAGTGAACGGAACGTGAGCACAGTGGTCAGCGGGGACGTATCCTGGAGAAATGGAGACGGGCGGGCGGGGAAGGACCTGGAGCCTTTGCAGGTAGCGACACACTGTGGAAATGACAGTAAATATTTGCCCTTTTCTACAGAAAATAGAGTACATTCGATCTATGCATTTTACTCTTTTGCTTTCTCCCCACTTAAATTTCTGTACATTTGAAATTTAACCCTTCTAAGGAATTTGCAACATAATATACAGGTAATATAATAACATATAACAGATAATAATACATTTATGGTCAATGGCTATTCATAAATCTGAAAACCTTAGGAGATTTCGGAGTTTGATATAGGAGTTTTAGTCCGTCATGGTTGATTGTTTTTATTTAACCGTAAGAAGTGCTCTTGCTGCATTTTCAAATCTTAAGCAATCTCTTAAAACCCCTGGGTTGTTATTGTGGCAAATGATACATCAATAGGATATTTAAACCCCTAAAAATCATAGCTCTGAGAATGGAAGAAGAAATCAGAATTAATTACAATATTTTATATCCCCATGAAAAACAGATACACTCTATCAGTATGTCTTTTATCTGCATAGCATTTTGATTCATTTCACTGTTACTATTTATGTGGCAACAAACTCAAGTTTTAAAGAGATAAGGTGGACATTCAAATAAACTGCCTCCTTTTTATTTGGAGAAAGACAAGCCCAAGACAAATTTTGGAAAACTTTCTTCATTAAATAAATATTTTTGTAACTCTGGACCCTTTTCCACAAGCATATATTGAGAGACTACTATGTTTGCAGCCACACGGCTGAAAGTTTATGATCTTGTAGCACAGAGAAAGAAAGACTTATTTTTTAAGTCACCCAATTAAAGAAGACTCTATTAGGCACAGGAAAAGTGTTTGAGCATGAAGAGTTGAAAAAGATAATAGTGACAATTTGGAATCTTCGAAGTCCTGGGAGGTGAGCTTCAAGGTGCATCTTTAAGAGGATGATGGAGAGGACGGATTGGAAGGGAAGGGATGCAGGGGTCCAGGCGCGGAGGCGGACGGGTCCGGGACGGGAACCGGGCTCAGATGGCAAGATGTGAAACCACATTGTGGGACCCCAGCTTTGTTTGAGGAAAAACTGAGGGTGATGGCAGGGTTTGAAATACATCCTCTGCTCTAACCGAGTGGTTCTAAGTCAGTCCCCAGTTCACTGGTAGGGCTTCCATGTAAGGTTGATTTTGGGGAAAAGATTCAGTATAAATACATGAAGGAAGGAAGGAAGGAAGAGAGGGAGGGAGGGATAAAATCAATAAGTCTGCAGGACATGGAGAGGCCATGGATAATTGGAGTGTCACCCCATTAGGTTCTTGCTGTACATGGGACTTTATTAGTAGTTCACAGCAAACAAGGAAAATGGAAAATCAGGAAAGAGAAACGAATCCTGTGGTCGATTGTGTGCTTTCACGCGTTAACCTCTCTGAGGAAGAGACGGGAGGGCAGGAGCTGGGCCGTGAATCAGACAAAGAGGACCTGAAACAGGCCAGTGTCAGGAAGCAGGAGTGAGAGACAGGAGGCCCCCATGAAGATAGGCCCTGAGGCTCACGTTCCGCTGCAGCTCAAGAAGGAAGCTCAGAGGCTGTGGGAACGGGTATTTTCGGGGACAGAGTAGAAGCTGTCAGCACCGATTCCCCTGGTCTGCCTCTGGTCCAGGCAGTGTAGACAGGGAGAAGTCCACAAGCCAGGGCTCCACGAAATGGCTGCAGGCTGGGTCGCATCGCAGGACGGCAGACAGGGCCCGGCAGCGAGGGCCAGGGTGAGGTGACGGGAGGTGAGCGCCTGCAGTCTGGGGGTGCGCTGTGGGCTTTGCCGGGGACCCCAGCAGACCCCCAAGGCCCTCCAGCGCCCTGGCAGCCGACAGCCTATCACAGGGCAGCTGTGAACACGGGGTCCACTCAGACCGCCCACACCCGCTCCGTGCCTGTGTCGGTTCGTCAACGCTCCACATCTGGGCGTGGACATGGGCGTGGATGGACGTGGGGCCATCGCTGGGCAGCGCCCCCAGCCCACTGCACTTCAATCCCTGGACCGCTGAGAGCCAAGAACGCGTTAAGACTCGTTCTTAGTCCTGCCTAGTCTCCTCTCTAAATTATTCACCTTGCCTCCTGGAATGTAAACTTTGGAAGAAGAGCATTTTGTCGGCGTTACTCGTGTGCCCAAGAGCTTGTGTGGGCTTGGAAAACGCCAGTACATTCCTCCGTAAGTCATTTTGGATGGAGGTTTGGATGGATGAACGGGTGAAAGTAGAGCCAAAGGCGGAACTGGAGGCACGCTTGGGAACGACTGTGTATGCGTTCATCTCTGCCGTCTTCCTAGTTTCTGTACATCTTCCTTTTCCCGAGAGTTTTCCAGGGTAATGCCTCGGGGTCTCTGATGGTGTGTAGGTAACATGAATAGAGAAAGTAAAACTCAAGGAATTAAAGCCCTCAGGATAGCAAAAGTAAAAGTTTACCGTGCTTTTTATAACATCCCGGAAGAGACTCTGCAGTGTAGGAAGAAACAGAGTATTGTCGTTCAAATCGTAGGCAGCGGTATCTGCAGCTCTTCTGCAGGGAACGGAGACGTGTCTGTGTGTGAACAGGCCCGAGGCCCCCGGGGGCAGGAAAGACGGAATCCGTTCTCTCATTTCACTCTCTTCGCGCCTCAGGTTCAGGTGGGAACACCATTGCAGTGCTCTGAACAGCAAACCTCCTTTCCCTAAAAATAAAAAGGGAAAGAAAAGTGCGCTTTGTGGATGAAACGATTTCTATTCAAAAATCTTCATGATGCATGAACTAGACCACGTTGCACTTGCACATCTGTGAGTCAAAATGGACAGCAGAGTCACTTCATCTGTTTCTTTCTTACTCCTCAACGGCGGCTCAGCGTGTCGGTTCGTGGCTTCTGGGTTCCGTGTCGAACTGACGGGAAACGTCGGTGGTCAGATGTCTCCCCTCCCAAGCTTCTCCCAGTGTGTGATCAACCATCCTTGAGGACGGAGGATGAAACAGAGACTGATCAGTTTTATCGTGTCTAAGTGTAGCTGGGTAGAAATTATTTCGATCAGTTTTCTATAGGATGTGCAGATGTTAAGGCGAAGATGACTACAAGTCATTGGCTACATGACCCTTCAGTCTTATATCAAGTGGTTTCCCCTCAGGATGGTCACGTCCTTGATAAATATTTAGGAGGCTAATGTCCTGATTGACCCTGATCCAGTCACAGACATAGAGCTCCTGAGCTCGAGGCTGCATTGTCTCCTGGTCCTTGTCCCACGGCACGGCCACTGTGCTCTCACTTCTGTGCTGAAGCCCCTCCCCTCCCTGAGCGGTTGGGGCTGGAGAGAGCGGGGCTGGCTTCCGTCCCCCACATCCACACGTGCCGCATGGGTACCCTTGACTGGGCTCCAGCCCCATCCCTTGGTGGGACTCGAGTGTCCAGCTGCCATGACACACTTTCTGTGGATTTGCAGTAGGCACCTGCGGACCCGAAACTGCGCTGGCCCACACCCCAAAATCTTCCTCACCTTCAGTTCCTTCACGCCCAGGGTTAAAACCTCATAATCATTCCTGGCTTTTTAATTTGTTTTTTAATCATGGCACCCACATCCCATTCATGGAAAAACCCCAGTGGCTCTGACTTCAGACTGTGGCAAGGTTCTGACCACTTCCCTTGGTGTCGGCTGTCCTGTCCCACCCACTGGACCCTCCGCCAGCCTCACCCCGTTTCCGTCCAGTGCTCAGCGGCCAGGCGGAAGGCCCAGTGAGCGCCTGTGCTGCCCACAGGGGAGCCTCCAGGGCCTACACCTCACTCAGATGAGTGACAAGGCCCTCACCCTCTAGTGGTGTTCAACCTCGCTTCCCTCTCCCCTGCCCTGGGGCCACAGACCACCCCCGGGCCCACTCAGGCCTCTGTCCCTGTGCTTTTCTCTCCATGCAAGCTCTTCCCAGGTGTCCAGTGCTCCCTCGTTGGTCTTGAGTGTCTCTTCATGGGCCACCTCCCTAGCACTCTCCCCTTCGCACCTGCAGAGGTGGTCCCCAGCCCCACACAACTCGGAGAATATCCTGGTCTTTCCATCTCATTTTCTTCCTGGTGCTCACCATCTTCCAAGGTCACGTATAATCCGCCCATTATGTTACTGTGGGCATAGTCTCTCTCCTCCAGCCGCAGTGCTGACTCTCTGAGGACAAGGATTTCTGTCTGTTTCGTCCATCATTTCCGGGGCTGAGGGCAGTGTCTGGCTATTTGTTGAATGAATCAGTTCCAGATGCTATATTAACATTGCCTCTTTCATAATGAGATGTGGAGTCCATGTAATTTTAAGATGTGAAAATCTTACACCGTTAAAATTCTCTAGAACTCACTCAACAAGTTTCTGTTTTGCTGATTTTTATGTAACTCTTCCCATGTGGTTTGCATAATCAAAGAGATTATCTGTTCCCTCAAAGCACACGATGCATGATACAAAGATCGCATCTTTCACACATTAGCTAATTCTTCTGCAGATGTTACTTTATGGAAGGAGCTTCTGTGACCCACCGTGTGGGGTGTCTGTTCTAAGGGGAAGCCACCATTGCGGGTGGCAGTCTCGGAAGGACGATCTTACTGAGTTCGAGGAAGGCAGCACGGTCACGTGTGTGCATGGAGGGCACGTGGTCCCTGTTACATCGATTCCCTCAGTGCCTGTACTTTCTCATTCATGATTGCGTATAACCTTTCTCTTTATTCAAAAATGAGTCTCAGGCACCTGATTGGCTCAGTCAGTTGAGCATCCGACTCTTGATTTCAGCTCAGGTCATGATCCCAGGGCTGTGAGATCGAGCCCCGCATCAGGTGTGGAGCCTGCTTCAGATTCTCTCTCCTTCTCTCTGCCCTTCTGACAAGCGCACGTGCACTTGATATCTCTCTCTCTCTCTCTCTCTCTCTCTCTCAAATAATAACAAAAAAGATTTTAAAAAGTTAGTCTCTAAGACACATGGAACAGGCGTCTCTTGTTGTTGAGGATTAAATCCCCTGAGGAGCTGTGAGGAGCATCGACGCTAAAAAATGCAGACCTGCCCCATTTCTGAGGCTGTAATTGTGTAATTCAGGGTTGTCAAGAGAAACAGAGCAAGTGGGGTGTGTGTACATGTGCACGTGTGTGCGTGCATATGTGTGTAAAGAGAGAGAAAAAGAGGGAGGGAGAGAGATTTGCTGTATGGAGTTGGCCTGCCTGGTGTGGAGGCCATCCAGTCCCAAGGCCTGCAGTGGACAAACTGGAAACAGAGGGGCTGGATGGTGTGGACTCTAGGCTGACGACCGGCAGGCTTGAGACTCAGAGAGACCCAGTGTTTCAACTCAAGTCCAGAGATGGCGGGGGGTTGGGGGGATGATGAGATGATCTGTTCAAAGGCAGTCAGACAAAGGGACTTCATCTTGTGGAAGTGTCAGGCTTTTGTTCTATTCAAGGCTTCCTCTGATGGGGTAAGGCCCACCCACATTAGGGAAGGCAGTGTGCCTTGCTCAGGCCACCTGTTGAAATGTCAATCCCATCCAGAAACATCCTGGCAGATACACTGGGAACAACCTTGGACAAATGTCTGGGGATCTCACAGCCCAGGCAAGTCACCACACAAAATTCCACTTTCATGGATATACCTTACTCTATGTTGTTTTTCTGGGTTCTATACTGTTTAGGACGCCTTTCGACACCATATTATAATTGCAAGTAAAGTTTCAGTTTCATTATTCATAGAGGTGATATTTAACACACTTTTAGTCCTTGTGCAAAGTCAATGTCACTTTAAAAGTGTTTTATGCCAGCAGTCATCGCAAACTATACCACAACAATAAATATCTCCTTGTTATTTCCAGCGCTCTGTGGAGGCTACATCCATGGGCAGAGTGGAACGGTCCTTTCCCCTGGGTTCCCGGATTTTTACCCCAACTCCCTGAACTGCACATGGACCATTGAAGTGTCTCACGGAAAAGGTAAGAACATTGTGTGGATTTTGCGTACAGAGTAAGTAGAAAAACGTGCACATGTGTGAGCAAGTAAGCTAATTTCTTCACGTGTCTTTTAGCTGTTAATTGTGATGTTTTATACGGTTTTGGCAGAAAAATGGTCTGGAATGATTGATGCTACATAAGAGTAGATTCCCTATGCTGCTTTCTTCCGTGTAACTTGGATTTACACGGGAGAACGCGTGGTTGGAAAGCAGATGTGATGGCACGGAGCGGAGAAAACACGGACAGTGAGTGGGGAAAGTAGGAAATTACCCGAACTTTTCATGTCCGCGATCAGCTAGGGTAGGTTTTCCACGCTCACTTGGTATTGTTATACCTAACAAATCACTTACCTTCACACAGTCCCCTGATGACTTATGGGGCAGAGCTCATTATCCTCATTTTTTAGATAAGTATACTAAAAGCCAGGAAAATTCGTGATTCTTGCAAGAAATGTAGCTCATAAACACCGGACTTAGGGCTGCACCTGCGTCTTTACTGTACGCCACAACTTGTCGTTTTTAAGGAGA
>NC_043700.1:2536740-2647826 GCF_006229205.1 Suricata suricatta | reverse complement strand
TTCTCCCCTCAGCCCCACGTTTATTTGGCTAGGCCTGCAACCTAAGATTCTGTGAAAGATACTTGCTAAATATAAATACAGATGTTATCAGTCCTTGGTTCCCCTGGGCCGAATACTTTCGCAGAGACCATTCCTCCGTGCGGTTTCCTGCAATGCTGCCGCGTTGTACCTTTATACCTGTGTCTGTGTCTGAATCTATAAGCCGAAGCCCATGTCTAATCTCTAAGTGCATATACTTACTTATGCATTATTTTTTACCGTTTGTCCCCTCTTCTTTCGTTTCTAAATCCAGTCTTTCTATCCATTCTCTGTATTTTCCTTTGAAACTTCAAAGTGAGGTTTGCATAGTTTTATTTTGATTCAGGAGTTTGATGTCTCCAAGCCCAGAAGGAATGAATTTCCTTAACCGTTAACTCTGATATCTCTCCCTCCCCCGTAACCCCCAACCCCTGCCCTCTCTCTCTCTCTCTGTCTTTCCGCTTCTCAGGAGTTCAGATGATCTTTCACACTTTCCACCTTGAAAGCTCCCATGACTATTTGCTGATCACAGAGGACGGGAGTTTCACCGAGCCGGTGGCCAGACTCACGGGGTCCGTGTTGCCTCACACCATTAAGGCTGGTTTGTTTGGAAACTTCACCGCCCAGCTGCGGTTCATTTCAGACTTTTCCATTTCCTACGAGGGCTTCAACATCACGTTTTCAGGTATGTGGTTCTCTTCCGCCGTGTCTCTTCTGGGCACTAATGGGACTGTGTGCGTGCGCGTGTGCGCGGACATGTGTGGGATCACAGGGAAGGGTCCGAGCAGCGGTGCGCATTGGCCGGTGGGCAGAGGGCCGAGCCTCCATGGAGAAGACGCCGGGGCACCCGCTGGCATCACCAAGCGGCGCTTTGCAAATCCTCACCCCTGAGAAATCGCTCGTCTCGCCGAGTTCTCCTGGAAAGCGCCTCACTCACTTGTCATCCGCTCTGTCCGCGTCCCCGAGGAAGGCGTCCTCATCTGGGGACACTCTCAGGGAAGCTGTCATCTGATCGTTTTGGCCCTTGCCCTCCAGCAGAGGCCTCTCATCTACAGTGAGACACAAAATGAAACACACACAAACAAAACACGTGAACACACGCACTGGAGGATGAGTGTTCATTTACTTTGATGCAGTCAAGAGCAGAGACAAAGCCGCGCTCCGGAGTTGTGTAACACTTGTGTTTTTAATGACGGTGCCTACGGGACATTTGTGACGGCTCCTTTGTTTGCCCGGTCACGTTGTTTAGTATGCACGGCGCTGCGGATGGGGTGACGTGTTTTGTAGACAAGGAAAGTGCACACACTTAAAACTTAGCCAGCATTCACGAGAGGCATTTAATCACCTAAGCGACGCTCAGCGGCCCTGTGACGGCCGGGCCCTGCAGGAGCACAGGCGCAGCCCCAGCCAGCAGAAGGGCGCCGGCGCTCCAAGATCCTGATGGGCGGACGCAGGGGAGTTAAGCTGCAAGTCTGTCCGATGCCCTGACAAGGAGAGTGCATCCCCTCTTTGCGCCTCCCGGCCCAGAGCTAATGCAGTTTCCTGAGGTTCTTCCTGGGTCCCGTCGTCAGGAGAGACTCCTCCACTTTGGACATCCCCTAAATTCCTTAACGACTTCTGAAGTCACCCACGAGATTCTCTGTCCCGATATTTGGGGATTTAGCTCATCTCCTGTTGTAACGCTAAAACTCTTAGGAAAAGGACTTCTGTGCCTTCCGCCTTTACACAGGCAGCAGGCGGATTCCTGTGTCTTCTGCTCAGTAGGACGTTAATAATCACTCACTCAGTATCGCATGGTCCTTAGCGGCATATGCATTGAAATACGGCCTTAAAGAAAACAATTTCCTAGGGGTTTTAAGATGCTCTGAAGTATTGTATACTCTCTATAATTATAACCAATGCCATTTATCTTTGCCTGACTTTGCTGATTTTTCTGGCATTTCACTGCGTTAGTGGAGCTCTTTGGGATGAACTCAAACTAGATTTCTTGGAAATGTGCCATAATCAGGGTTAATCGTGACGTTTGGCTGTTCTGTGGCACAAAGACTTAAGTCATCCCAACACCGATGCCTAATTCCTCTGTGCCTTTTTGTCCTGTTGGGTCTCAACTCGGGCATCACGAGAATGTCTCTGTCTTTGTTCTCACTTCCATGGAGATCCAACACGGAGTTAACTAGAACATTCCAAAGGAGGGATGTGGCCGTGGCGCACATCTGTGGGGCTCCTCCCTAGATGCTTCTCACAAGTCTGTCGTTCCTACCCGTCCGGTGCCAGCTGTGCCTTAATCCCGCCCTTCCCGACACAGAGCTGGCAATAAGCCTTTTGATCAGCCAACGTCAGAACCCAGCTGGAGGGCAGAGTTTCTTCCTCTGAGATCTCCCGAAACAAGCAGGCAGGCAGGCAGCAAGGGAAGACAAAACCCACTTTTCTGGGTCTTGGCAGTGCTTTGGGGCAGCTTCTAGATATTTAAAAATCTTAAAAATTAAAGTGGTCACAGTTTTTGAGCACATGGACTGATCTGTTTGCACACAGCTGATGGAAAGTGACTCTTCAAGCTTGTGGAGGGAGGCATCAACTAGACTGTCACACGCAGGCTCAGAGAGTGTCACACGCAGGCTCAGACAGTCCTGGGAGGAAAACACACCTGGGACCCCAGAGCCCACGCTGCCTTAGGCTTGGTCTTCAGATGCGCTAAAGAATAATTTCATTGGCAAGAATTTTGCCTTGAAACCTGGCTGCAGACACTTGCCAGTGACACTAATACAATGGAGTTTATTTTCTAAGTGTCCAAATAAGTAGCAGCTTTCTTATGCAAATGATGTGTTGTCCCCTCTGGGGACCTTTCAGACGTTTGCACATAATCCGTCTGCTTTTCTAGCTGCCCGCCCCGCTTCCTTCTGTCATTGGTAGGAGGTTCTATTGCAGTGGCCTTTCCCCGTGCACGTCACCGGAGGGTCTCTGCAGGTGCTAACGGGGCGGCAGGGAAAGGGCTGCAGACTCCCAGACGGTCACACCCAGCTGAGTAGCGCAAGTCCTGCTCTGTCCCCGGGTCAGTCAGTCACTGAGACTTCATTGTGAGGACTTGGTCCTCCAAGCACCCTTTACCGTTAGCGGTAAAACTGTCTCCTACAGTTAAAGTCCCAGTTGTAAACTGGGTCACCTTATTTTAATGTCTCACATCTATTTAAAAAATACTAGAATCTATGTGATTCATCACAGACCGGCTCACCGGACAAAGGAAACCAGACCGGATAACCGTTCCAGAGCACTTTGAAAAAACATGCACGAGGTGTCTTAAATAATAGCATTTTTGTTTTGGTTCTTGCTGCATGCGTCTGAGTGTTTCCCCAAGTCCCACAAATTGACTCCGTCTCCTCCTGTCTCAGAATACGATCTGGAGCCGTGTGACGACCCCGGCGTCCCCGCCTTCAGCCGGAGAATCGGGTTCCACTTCGGAGTCGGGGACACGCTGACCTTCTCCTGCTTCCCGGGGTATCGCTTGGAAGGTGCCACCAAGCTGACGTGCCTGGGCGGGGGCCGCCGCGTGTGGAGCGCACCTCTGCCAAGGTGTGTGGGTAGGTGGTCACACGCTTTCATTTCATTCACCCAGTGGGGCCAGGGCGCGGCAGGCAGGGCGCGCAGGGCGGGCGGGGTGGGGGGCTCCCTGTCACCCTGGGCGTGAGCCCCCGGGGAGCGCTGACCCTGTCCAGAAAGTCAGCCCCCTTCAGCCTTCCATTCCGACGACCGATCGAGGGCAGATCGGAAGCGCGTGCCAACCGCTCTGTGCGGGGACAGATAGCACATCAGGAAAGTTAACCCAGGACTAAAGCAAGAGTGAAAGTGCGATGCCAGGCCGTGTTCCCACAAGGGACGGTTCTGTGGCCTAGAGGCAGGGGTGCCGCCCGGTGCAGCGACGGGACGAGTTAGAACACTACCTTGGCCACGCGACGCGCTAACTGGGTGAGGGTGGCCGAGGCTGCACGAAGTGTAGACACTTCCGTGCTCCGGCAGCCTTGTCCGCCTGTCCTGAGGAATGCGGAGGGCCCTCCACGGAGAAGCAGGGGCTTCCCGGGCTCCTTCCCAAGATGGTGGGGTCAGGATGCAGGCTCCCCGCAGTTGCTGCTAATCTGGGGACTGAGCCACCACAGGCAGGAGCCGAGCAGAGTCGTGGGCACAGGAATTAGGTGCAGAATTCCGCCTGCACATCCGGGGTCTGCTCGTCCCCACAGAGCAAGTGCCTGGCGCCCGCCACGCAGCCGTGTCACTTTGCATCTGAAGGGGTGAAAGTCTGTTCTTGCAAGTTACAGGAACTGCCTAGAGACACGGCATCAGGACCCTCATGGGGACATTAACAGCAGCCCGGCGTCGCTGTGGGTCTCTGCATCAGCAGGAGTCCATGGTGCCTCCCCCCTCCTGCCAGCTCATGTGACAGAGGGAGGGGCAGAGCTGTGGAAACAAGGTTTCCTGACCCATGGAAACGCTAGTTAGTGTAGGAAGACCCAATTTTCTTCCCCTGGCAAAGAACCTCTTCAGTTATCAGCACAGTTTAGGCATCTGGATTCAACGGGTGATACAGTTCTTTTGTGTTTTAGTGACATTCACACAGTCAGGACTTTGTTTAAAAAAAATTACACAAGTAAACGTGAATCGAGTCATCTTTCTCTCTCTACTGGGCACCTATCTGTAAATGTGTATTGTCTGTCTTTCCCCTACAATAGTGGTTCTTACTCTTTCCCGGTCACCGCCGGCCTGCACGGTCACAGCACCCAGGGGCCTGGGTGGGCCCTTCCCTCGGTTCACCTCTCCTGTGTTGTGGAGCGTCTCCTGGCTGTCCCGCCCACCTGGCTGTGGGGTTCCTTTAGATAAACAGGTGACTGCTCATGGCGTCCAAGCCCAGCGGAGTCTCCAGGCATCGGGACGTGTGGCCACTTCTCCATGTCTAATGAGTTGCCTGTTTTGAAGATTCTGTGTCCAACCTACTTCTCAGGCCAGGCTCTCCTGCCTGCTGGGTCTTCCGGCCCTGGGGAGCCGCCCCCAGGCTGCAGGATGGAGTCCCTGAGTGATCTGTCCAAGTCCCATCAAGGCACCCCCATAGGAGAACCTGTTAATTTGCCCCCAGCCGTGACTGTTGGTGGCACACGAAGGTTGGCCAGACTCTGCTGTCCTGCACCTGTCACCCGCATGCGTGAGCATCAGCGGGAGCCCATGCAGGCCGTGGTCCCCCCCCCACCCCGGGGCCCTCCCTCTGTGTCTTCGTCTGTCCCCTCACATACCTGTGCTCACCCTGCTTTCCTGTCTGGCCGACCGTCCTCGTCTCTCTGAACCCCCCTTACCCGTGAGCTGTCTCTACCCATCAGCCACTGGCTGGAGGGCCCCCCCGCCGCCCCCGGTGATAACAGCTCCATTCTGTGCAAGCGCCTTCATGTGTCAGTCTCCCATGAGGCTGACACCTCTTTACAGTGGGGGCTGCCTGACCCCTAGAACCAGCCGTGCGCCTTAGTCAGTAGATGTTCATCAAACAAAGTTTGCTTCCTTCCAAAGCCTTTCTCTTGATCTCAACGTTTGGATTCAGTACCACTCAGTGCCTGTGTCCCTTCTTTTAAAGTCACAGAAATAAGAGTGATCGATTCATAGTCGCAAATCCAATAATAGCAAATCCATTCCAAAGATCACAAGTGACATCAGAAGAAAGTCAACTGAATTATGAAAGTCAACTGGAAACAACGCTACTTTGTTTTTCTCCAATAAACATCTTAAATAGAATTTCTAGTGGATACCTAAACTAAGAACTATTTTTCTCTTTATCAGTTCCCTCCTAAGTGAAAGAGAAACCATCGTTTTATTTGTATTTATTCATCGTAGGGCTCTTTCAACCTAATAATTTACTTGGGGTGCCGGAAATCCTACCATCGGGTACTCCGTGACCCATGGCGGAATGTGCAAGCCCTGTCTGGTGACACCGTTCTGCTCTCATTACGTTTTATGTGTATCGTTCAATGTTTGATTTTTATTTGCAAGTCACGACACAAGGAGCCCAACGTGGTGGAAGTGAGCATGGGGGTTTCTGACGATGTGACTAAGTAGCCCTAAGTCGGGACGGCTTCAGGTGGGGTGAGATCACACTTGACCTTGTGATCAGTGGCCTGGTGCCTCGTTACCTCTGCCGCCTCTCCGCCTGGGCGCTGCTCTCGCCCGCGGCTCCACACACCGCAGGGAGAGTGTAGGCCACTCCCCCCCCGGGCCCCCTCGGCCCTGGCCCTCGCACCCACACACAGTGTGTAACCCCGATAATCTCCGCACACGCGGCCTTGGGCAGCCGCTTTCCAGAGGTAGCCCCCTTCTGCCCAGTCCCTGCATGGCCTCTGATTGGCCCAGATAGAGTCACATGCCTGTATCTGACCCCGCCCCCCACACTCCCCCAGGGACCAGGGCTGCTCTGCTTGTGCTGGAGAACATAGAGGCCGGTCTGCACAGGTGCTGAGTAATCAGAAAAGCACAGAAAGTACATGTTATATGGTATTTTGGAGAGATTTTGTGGTGTCTCGGAAAAAAAACAAAACGGGCAACTCAGAGCAGACAGGAAGATGGCGAGTGTCCACTAGGATTCTCTGAACTAATGTGTCTTCAGTGAACACACAGTTTTGAACACAAGGTTTTTTCAGGCAGAGTATGAGGAACTGATCTATCTACATCAGATTAACTACCAAGTAATATCTGCCGAGAGAATTAAAAGAAAAATCAGCGAAAGCACAAGTGATCCTGCTCCTGACCTGCACTAATTCTATTATTGGACAAACTACCATATGGAATAAAACAATAAGAAGCAATAAAGTCAACACTAGCAGCCTCAGTTGCTTAATGGATCACAGATATTCTGGAGAAGGATGGTCCAACAAAAGCGGTGGCCTATATTTTGAGAAATTAAACTCAGCTTTACGTCTTTTGACCAGTTCTGTCTCAACACTATTTCCCTATGCTGACCAGTCTTTTGTCTACATATCTTTCTTTAATTTTTGGTTTAAAATTTTTTTTATTTTTTATTCTTTTATTTTTTTTTAATGTTTGTTTATTTTTGAGAGACAGACAGAGCGTGAGGAGAGGCGGGCAGAGAGAGAGGGAGACACAGAGTCCAAAGGAGGCTCCAGGCTCCGAGCTGTCAGCACAGAGGCACAGAGCCCGACGCCGGGCTGGAGCCCACGAGCCGCGAGATCGTCACCTGAGATGAAGCGGGAGGCTTAACCAACTGAGCGGCCCAGGCGCCTCCTTGGTTTAAAATTTCTGAAACAAAATTAAAAACTGAAACTAATCTCTGAATTTAATTGAATCTTAAAAGTTAACTCAACAATAACATTATATTAAGGAAATAAAGGTTCAGGGGATAATAAGTAGATTAAAAATAGAATCAGCATCTTATCAGTTCTTCTATATTTGTGAGTAAAAATAAGATCGCACATTTTTAATGATTTGGTTTTATCTGTATAAAATATAGATAATGTGCATAGAGATTCTAATATACAATATAGACTTCATATACATAGTCATATCCGTACATATATGTACTGATCTAGTTTATTGATTCGTTTTTGTTTTAGGAACCAAAATACTCTTGGTTTAAAGTAGAAAGAAAGTAGGCTTTCTGTCTCCCTTTCATAGTGAAGCTATTTTCTATGTCTGTGCTGTTCAAATCATGCTCCCAAAGTGTGCGTGTGTATAAATATAAATACATGTGTGTGCATATGTATGTTAATCAATTTAAAATAATCAATTTATAAGTTCACAATGTTCTCAAAGGCCCCACTGCGATTTCCACACACTTTGGTCACCGCCACACGCTGCTGCCTGTTAAGGGAAGTCCCTGTGGCACAGAGACTGTGCCACCTCAGTGTGACGCGTGGGCAAGCTCTTGGGCAGGGAGCTCGACCCGGGTTTTGGATATGCACACACACGGAGGATCAGAGGAGCGGGGCACAGGTGTGGGCCTGCGTGTCAGCCCAGAGCCTGAGTAGTAAGTGCCTGTGGTCCGCACCCCCAGTTGGGGGTGTTTGGTAAGGGTAGTCTGAGCTGAATAAGAAGGGCCTCACCAGTAGGTACTGTTGACAGAAGAATTTGTGGAAAATCAATTGGCTCCTTTCTATTATCTTAATGTAATTTTAATTACTTCATTTCCATTAAGAAACTCTAAATGACAATCCGATTTTAATTACAAATTCAGGGGTTTTTTTAGAAAAAGAACAAATGATTCATCTTGAGGAAAATTATATCCATTCGTCTTAAAGCACTCGTAAATGGATTATTGAAAGAACTTAAAATTGATACATTCAATTGCTTTGCTAATGGAGGTTTACAACGGATATTTTCAGTCAAGTTCAAAGAATTTTTAAAATCTGATGACTTAAATTGTGTAATTTTCTGAGCACTTGATCTGTACTGTTGGTGACTTACTTTCTTTAATTATTTCCTATGAGGCAGAGTCTCAGGCTTCACTGTTACTATATTTTATTTGTTCTGCCGTTACTCACTGTGCTTGTCCTTGGTGTTCCTCTGGACTAGGAATTCTCACGTCGCACCCTTGTTGTTTTCCCTTCGAGTCTTCAAGATTCTTTGCTTTCTCATAGGGCATTTCCTCTTCTCCAAATGTCTGGACAGGTGTGTGCTCCAAACTTTAGGGACCCCGCACCATGATTCGGTGGCACCCACACATTCCCTGAGATCTGGCCAAGTGTGCCTGCAGATGACCGCCTGCCTCAGGCGTGTCCCTAAGCCTCACACCCAGCCCGGCCCTGTGTCCCACCCCTGTGTGCCCACCCACGTCTCTCGTGGAGGCTGTGTGTTGCCAAACTTGCTGAGTAATGAACCAAGTTGAGTAATGAACCAAGGTCAAGATAAAATGGTGACTCCTGTTCAGCCTTTAAGATTTTCTTGCTGATCTTGACATGAGTTCACAAAACAATAGCAACCGCCACATATGTTCACTGAAATAGTGTCAACTCAAGTGGACAGCTGTTTAAAGTTGAGGACAGATGTAAAAGTCATAGTTTAAGAGGAAAAAAAGTAATTATGTGATAATCCTCTTGAAAGTCTTTGAAGAATATAAAGCCATACAAATATAGATAGGGTAGTGATCGTGCATAGTATATAAATATATAATACAGAACACTCTACTGAAGTAGATTTTTTAAAAAATTAACATACCAAGTTTGCATATTCTATAAGCAATTTCATACTCTTGGAGAAAATTTCCCATGAAAGACTGTCTTTAAGCACCCGCCATATTACTCTGGAAAAATGAAATGAACGTGTTGGTCATGTTTATTTAGGTTCAGTTATATATGAAATAAATGGATTATTGCTGAATGTTCACTTAGAGATTTTACTGGGTCTCAGCATGAGAGACAGGGGCTCTGATGCCAACGGGATTTGATGGTGCAGGGGGAGGATGATGTGAGATGCAGGAGGCCCGTTGCTTCTGTGCCCTCTTCTCGCAAGTTCCAGGAACAGATGGCCTGTCCACAAGGGTTACCGTTACGACAGGGCAAGCAATGGCGCACACTTACTGTTTCTCTCTAGTGCACTTACGTAGCACCACTTTTCTATATATGCCTTAAAGCAAAATCCCAGGATCCAAATCCTAATAAAAAGATATGTGAAATTACATATTTAGATTTAATGGGTTTTTTCCCCTTCCCATGTATCCAAATGCTGAAGTTTTCTCACAAGTTCTCCCTTTTTGCTGAGTTATTAGAAAGAAGTATGTGGTTGGTGTCTTAGATGCTAATGGGAAAACAGACTGTCAGCTCCAGTTAGCTAGTGACCTGTTCCAAATAAATGCCCTGAAAAGGAAATGCCCATATGTCACAAACGCACACTACCTTAGTGCCATTGTTTTTTATAATTAATAATATTGTGAGTTATTAACTAAGATATGTATCCATCATTAGGATATAAAAGGGCACGATTCCATTGCTAAGTATGTAGAGTTTATGTCAAATCAATAGTTGATCTCTACCAGTTTTGTGACCTTGGGAAAAGCGCTTGGTTTTTTCAACTATGCTGTTTCATTGTCCTCACCTGTAAAATGTGGTTTGTTAACCTGTTAGGAAAGGTCACTGGGAAGTAACATGAGTCCTTGTATGTGACACACAATTCGGTTATCAGAGTTTGCATATCAGCGTTGACATAATTGCTTGTCACTTTTGAAAAGTGACACCTCTGACCAGTTCTGGGAGATTCTCTCTGTGACTAATCTGTGGAGGAGAAGAAAAGAACAGAAACGTAGTGGTGTGAAGACCAAAGCAAGAAATTCGACCACAGTGAGAACAAGAGAACAAAGCCCGTTCTCCACAAATGCAGAACCACAGAGACAGACGGTGGACGAACATGAACCTTGCAGAGCCCTCTGCCGGTGGAAGGAGGAGCGGCCCCCTCAGGGGTGGGCTTGTGGAGAAGACCATCCGAGTTGATGCTCCTTGGCTTTGCCTTCCTCAGGGAGCGCCCCCTGAAGACCGCTAACGACTTCTCCCGCGTAGCCTCATAGCGACCTGAGAGCCACGAAGCTCACATTCCAGTCTCCGGTTCCGGACGCGTGGACTTACCGCTGTGTTCAATTAATTACCCCTTATGCTGTCCCCCCCCCCCCCATCCTCCTGGCCTCATTCAGTCACGGAAGAGGACCACCGCCTCTCCTGATGGCCAGACGGTGACCAGAGGGAGGGCCCGGACCCTCATTCTCCCTTCCGCCTCCAGCCCACCCCTGGGAGGGCTGACTGCACTTCACCGTGACATGCAGTGACACAGTCAGGAATAGACGTGACATCTTCAGATGTACGGTAAACCCAAACACACACAGCCAGTTATTACAGTGATACAAATCCTTCTTTCAGTGTTTTCTTGGCTAAAATTCACCTATTTGCTACAATATCAGTATTTTTTACATCTCCCATTGCAAGACTTCTTTTCAAACGCATAAAGTAATGGATAAAAGGACTTAAATGTCATTTTTGACTGGTTCACATTATTATTGATCACTGTCAAAGTCAATTTTAAATAAAAACCCCTGATATTTATCACTAGGTTTTATATTTCAGTTATCAGAATTCAGTTGAATTCATTTTCTTTTGATTCTACGTGACATCCTTCACCAGTTTGTACCCCCCACACTGTTCTAGCCATAGAACAAGAAAACGGGACATTCTCCCTTGCTCTTGTGATGTTTGTCCATTTATCTTGGTTCTTATGTTTTTAAAAATCCTATTTCTTTAGGAAAGAAAAAAAAAGGCCAAAAAATATATGACATTGTCCATGAGTCATTGCCATTTCCCAATAGGATTACTTACCTAAAATGCTTGTTGCTTTTAATGTATAAATTGATTGACGTATGTCTTCAATCTTCGACGGCCTCAGACTCAGTAGATTGCTAACTCGGAAGGAGATATCCACCACGGAGACACATCACTTGCCTTTCTTCTCATATATGTTTGTAGTTTTTAGAGAATATTTTAAGAGACATTTATAATTAAGAAATGTATAATTACTTATAATCATATACATATATCTGTAGTGTTAAAATAATATTATGAAACCCCTTTGCCAGTTTGTTGGGTCACCCGTTCCTTGTGTTTATTTCTCAACACTTCCCCCCCTTGCTCCTGAGCAAAGCCTGCCTTTATGTCTTCACTTAAGAATACATAAGGGTCATGGGTGCCTGGGGGCTCAGTAGCTTAAGCGGCCGACTTCAGCTCAGGTCATCATCTCACGGCTCGTGAGTTCGAGCCCCACATCGGGCTCTGTGCTGACAGCGGACAGCCTGGAGCTGCTTCCGATTCTGTGACTCCTGCTCTCTCTGCCCCTCCTCTCTCTCTCTCTCTCTTTCTCCTCTCTCTCTCTACCTCTCTTTCTCTCTCTCTCAAAAATAAATAAACCTTAACAAAAAGCTACATATAGGTTAGTTGAGCCCATGTTCTTGTGTGTTTCCTGATTTTCTCCCAATCCTCCTAGATGTGGACATTGTGAGGTCCAAGTGCATGCCTCAGTATGAGCTGATCTTAAATCTCTAGCAATTTTCTGCGGGCAGGGAGGCTAGGAAGCATGGTTTGAAGTGTAGCTGATTTTCTTTATTGTGAGAGGAAGATGGAGATGTCAGAGAACATCACAATTAGTGAAAACGGGCATGCAGAAGAGGTCTGCCAAGGTCACCGCACAAAATCACACACTGAGTCCCTTCTCTCTCTGGTCCTCACTGCCACTGAAGTGGTGCACTTCCCTGATTTTCACTCTCCAACTGGACCATTATTTTTCAAACTCATACTTATTTTGTTGAGTTTTTTAAAACTACTGCAATTGCTACATAATGTGGCCAATAAATTATTTGGTGCAGAATCTGATGGGGATCTCTTGTTTCTCTCTCTCTCTCTCTCTCTCTCTCTCTCTCACACACACACACACACACACACACACACATCCTTTAAGTTGAAAATTTTATGGTAATTTTCAACTTAAAGGATCTTAAAACTGGGGTCTTTCAGCTAACCCTTTTAAGGGTTTGCTTTTAAGGTGAGCTGAGAGGTGAAGTGACTTTCTCTGAGTTGACATAAAGAGCTATATTTATCTTTTATCCTGATTAAATGTTCTTTTATGCAAATGTGGATCTAGAAGTGAATTAGCTCTGCTTTCCTCAGGAGAAGGGCAGAAGAAAGTAACATTTACCTCCACCAAATGTCCTTTTGTCCTGAGATAGAAGTCTGACCAGCTCAGTGCTGGGACGTAGTCATGGGCTGCTGAGTGGTTTTATTTGTCTTTAGATTCCCTTTAAGTGTGTTTGGGTTGATGCCATGAAATACAAATGTGAGGAACTTACTTCAGTACAGCAGAGATGTCACAGTAGAGTTGGTGAGGACATCTCATGAGGTAGAAATGAGGCATGGGGAAGGGTATGACTGCTCTGTGACACCGCCGGTGTGCTCTGGGCTAGCGATTTTACTCTAGATCTCTCTGTGGGATAACGTGTTTCTTCCATAGAGTAAGGTTCTCTATGGAAATTAATAAGAAATCTTGAAAATAGATGAATAGAGAATATTTCCTGTCCAGTTGGCAAACAGTATTAAAAAAAGCCACCGATCTACAAAAACAATATGTTAATTAGAAACATACATTGAGAGAGGAGAAGGCCCGTCATGGTTGTAGTTTTTATGTATGAAAATCAGCAATTCCGCTTTTCAATTCTTTCTTCTTTAATGTCCTATTTCTTTTAGCTGAATGTGGAGCAACTGTCAAAGGAAATGAAGGAACGTTGCTGTCTCCAAACTTCCCATCGAATTATGATAATAACCACGAGTGTATCTATAAGATAGAAACAGAAGCTGGCAAGGGGGTCCATCTCCGAGCACGGAGCTTCCGGCTGCTCGAAGGAGACGTTCTGAAGGTAAAAAGGATCTTCTTTAATGTGACCCCATCTCTTCTTCTCAAGGAAAAGATTAAGCATCTATCAATCCATACACCTAGATATACGTATGTTAATATATATTCAGATAGACACAGTTTTTCCCATATGTTTAGCCAATTGGTTTGAGAAGGTGAAACGTAGCCATGTTCCTTAGTGGCATGAATGTAGACTTTGATCCATCTCAGTCCACAATCTTGAATCTAACGCTTATTAGCTGTGTATCTTGGGCAGATTATTCAGCGCTTTTGGAGTTTGGCTTCCTTATGTGTAAAAACACATGGTGATGTCCATCTTTGAGGGATGTTTTGAGGTTTAAATAATATACTGTCAGTGGACATATCCAGGATCACGCTGAACACACAACGTAATTCATAAAGCTGGCAGGAGCCCCGAAGCCACACTTAAGTAGTCATTCTCACTTACTAGATGTGGTCCCAGCACTCTGAGTGAGGGGGGTTTTGATGTGGTCGTGGAAGCAAGCCCAGCGGTCTGTCCCCAGACCTCAAAGCAGCGCTCCCATGGAGAAGTCATGCTGGACAAGACAGAATTTCAGCGGGCGAGTCTGAGCTGTGTGCACGGGACTCAGGGACATTCTTGGAACGGGACCAGAAACAAGGGCTGTGCACACCAGCCGGTACAGCACCAGAGCCTTGCGGAAATGCTCCGGGTGCAGGACCCAGCACACCGCCCGCCCTGTGGGTGGACTTCTGGGGTACAGGATCTGGGGGCCAGTGAGGAAGCCCCCAGCACACCACCTGCCCTGTGAATGGACTCCAGGGGAACAGAACTGCGTGCCGGGGACATCCAGATCTTGTACAGATGTATGAAGCCCAGCTCCACCTGGAAATGCCCCATGATTGGTAAAGCTTCTGATTCCCTTCCCACCTCTCCTGTAACTCTTCTAGAAGACGAGGGACCTTGCAGGATCTGGGGGCCAGGAAGGGGACATTTGTAGAGTGAGGACATGCAAGGAGGGGCATCAGACTAATGGCAGGCATCACCCAGTCTGTCTCCCTGCTCAGTCGAGTGAGGAGTGAGCACCCGGCCCAGGGCACACAGCTCATCTGTGGCAGGAGAGAGAGATCTCTCTTCTCATTCCCCTGTGAAGTTCTAGGGTTTTCCAGTGACATTTACACAGACTTTGACTCATAAGTTGACGCATCTCAGATTCAGGGGACTCCACACGCTGTAAGGCGTCAGTGCCAGGAAAAGAGGCAAAGAAGAGCCAGTGGGGAAGGAACCGTTACTGACTTCCCACTTGTCATCCATTTGCACATCAGTTAAAAGAGGGGTCCCACCAGGATCCCTGCTGACCTCACTAGCTGTTACATGCACACTCAAGAGGCACTTAAAGTCTGAAGTGCCTTATTCTGTCCATGGTCCAGGCTTGGCTAGTTCAATGTCATTGTGAGAAGACTAGGTTCATTCTCATTGTTCTTTTAGTGTCATAATCTTTCCAAAGCTCATGCTGACATAATGCAGCTCTGTCATTAAGAAGTGATTTTCAGGCAGGAAACTAGTACATTTTTACCCACGAAAAAAAATAAAGTTGCGTCGTAAGAAATCATTTTCTGAATTCCTTGATAACCTCAAATTTAGAAGTCAGTGAGCCTTTAGAGAAAACTTGGAAGTAACAATTAACTATGCTTGGTGCAGGTGAGTGATTAGAGATACTGCATAAAACATACAATGGTAAATATTGCCGCGGAAGCAGCAAATGATGATCATTGGTGATTGCACGCATTGTAAAGTTGTTGATTATAACAAAAAGCAGAAACAAAAACCGTGCTTACCTCATTTAATTGCAGAGAAAGTGTCAATCATCTGAAATGCCTAAATGTTTTGCAAGCATAGGTTTTATTGGCCAGGCTAATACATATCTCCGGGTCAAAAACATTTCAAGTGGGGTTCTCTTAGTTTTTAGCTTTAAATGCTATTCACATTTTTCTTCACACACAGTATGATCCAGTAAGAAAGACCAAAATTTTATGTATGGATTTCTACATACAAAATATGTTTCTTGTTTCAAATGAGGGAAAAAACATGTAAGAGAAATGCAGCTTGAATGAGATGTCATGAAAGGAGTATATAATGGAACTTGAAGGTAATTTTGGGAACGACCTTCGGGTTTAACTCCTGTAAACCTGGGCAAGACCCCCACCTCGGGACACCACCGCCCTGCCACTCGGGAATCCGTGAGGGCTCCTAACTGCGATCGTCCGCTCTCTGGGCCATCGTGCTCTGGGTGGAAGCCCAGATTAAATGCCGAAGTCAGAGGAGCAATCATGCTGCAGAGAGTTACAGCCTCGTGGTGACAGTACCCAGGGAGCACGTCCCCAGCTTCACAGAGAGATGAGGGTGTGCAGCTGAGGGGTGTTGTGCTGAACTGCCGCTTGTTCCTGATTTCACTGGAATCAAAACTCAAGGCTCTGACTTCCCATGCCATCCAGGTGGTCATTTGTGATCCACAGAGAACTGCCAGGCACAGAGCTCTTTGCCGGAGGTGTAGACAAATGTGACAGAATTATGGTCTGGGGGAAGCCCGTAATCCAGTGTTGCGATGATTCATTTTTAGTGGCTGTAGCTTTGAGGAACCTGGGAGCTGGACGCTGTCCAGATGACCTGTTTCCTCTGTGGGAAGCTCCCAGTCAAGGCCAGCGGAGGTGATTATGGACAGAACTCTCAGGATGGAGCTCACATGAGTGTCTCCTTGCTCACATGCCCCTCATTTCCACGGGTTTCTGTGACTGACAGAGAATTGTGTGGCATATGCCATGAGACAAGACCTTTCTTGCAAGGTCTGGAGATCTTTCTTCTGAGCCAGATTCCTCTGGACTTAAAACTTGTTATGATCTAGAGTCACGGACACGCCATGTCTGATGAACCCATATAGTAAGTCAATGGATGATTTTTCTACGATAGCCTCTTGCTGGCTTTTCATGAGGAGTCCTGGGACATTTGATTCTACTCCTCACACACGTACTTATTTAACTAGAAAGGAATAAAATAATGGGCCATAAATTTAATTTTTCCAAGTGCATTCTTGTCTTTTATAGGTGTGTATGCATGTGTAAGTCTGTTGAGCATGGCACACAGTCTAACATTTATTAGAAGGGTGTTGAGAGGAGAAAAGTGAGAACCCACATGAGAAGGAAAGTAGTGGGGAAATAAACAGACATTGGAGGGATCAACTGAGGACTTCCATGACCTTTACTTGGTTAAGACTTTGTTTTATCAAGAAAAACTGGACATGTTCCACTGTAATGCATATTCAGTCTTCATAAATCCCTTGTCCGTACTGGTGGCTCCTTGCTGCGAACCACTATGTTAGTTCAAAGAGGCAAACACATTATTCCTTGCCCTGTGCCTCCTATTCTGGACACTTCCCCAGGGCTGATGGGGCCTCAACACTCAGTTACTCCTGAAGGCAAATCCAGTCCGCTCTGCCATTACCAGAAGAGGCTCCTTGGAGCTGCCCCACAGGCTGGTGCCCCAAACTGCGTAACTCAGTCCGCACTGAGGAAATACGCCTGGCACCCCTCCACGCCCGGATGGTCTGCCTCAGGGCAAGCAGGGGACACAGCCCGGAGCGCCCCCTCTCCCTTACCTCCGACATCTGCACAGAACCCAGCCTGTCTCCTTGCCTTCCACTTATTCCAAATATTCCTTTTAAACACCCGTGCTTCACAACCACCTAGGGAGGTAAAGTCAGATACGGAGTGTTCTAGAGGAAGACAGCACATGTCTCTGATGTCATGACGTGGTGGCATTCTTCTGTCACGACTGATTCAAGACTAGCGTCACCTCAGGCTCAAAGATTGCAAAATGCAACAAGATTTCCACATCCTGTCTTGTCTTGTATCACATTCTGATGGGAGGGGTGTCCAGTGACTTGCATGTAGCTGACAGACAAGGAGGTGGCTGAAACGGTCTGCACCCCTTCACCCTCGGGAAGTGGGTTCTGAGGGCGGGGGAGAAAGGGACATGATGGGACTTGGGAATGCAAATAAATATTTGATTTTAGGTAAACGTGGAAGGTCGCACAAAGTGATCCACGTAGAATGAGCTGACCACAAATGAAATCGTGTGTCTTTAATGTTGTGGTCATGATACAACTTGAAACAAGACAGCTTAGCGTTCAACTTCCAGTAAGCTGTGTCCCTTTCTCAAGGACCGCACAAAATCATCTTTGCAAATTTGAATTTCTTGTTAAAATGACTAACATGCAAACGGCATTAAGTAACGTGGGGACTTGCACCGTGACTTCTCCTCAGGTATATGATGGAAAAGACAGCTCATCACGTCCGTTGGGGTCCTTCACTAAGAGTGAGCTGATGGGACTGGTCCTGAACAGCACCTCCAACCACCTGTGGCTGGAATTCAACACCAACGGGTCCGACACCGACCAGGGCTTCCAGCTCACCTATACGAGTAAGTCGCATGTGATGTCATCATTTCAGCATTTTATTTTCTTGGGGTTCATCTATTACCTAGCTGATATGTATATTTTTTTTACTTAGCTCATGCATTTGAAATATTGATTTCTTTCCTCTGGTCTCCCTACTGTGTTTTGGATTGCTTTATAATTTTAATTTAGAGACATTGCCAGAAGTGATAGTTTGAAATTTATTTTCTTAGGCATGTTAACATTTTCACAAGAAAATGACTGTACCTGAGAAGAAAATATCATGACTTTAAAGAGCTTCAGAGCTTAAAAAAACCTGATTATAACATAGTATGCATTGACAAAGATTCACATTTGTATATAGGAAAGATTTAGAACGAATACTTGATGTAATCAATATTAATAATCTTTGAATGTCTACCCTACATCAATGCTGTGCTGTTAGATCTACAGATATACATATTAGAATCTATATATTACAGGATGTCAATTACATGTGTGTAATAGATGTAGTCACATGTACTACCTATAGATGCCATGAAATAAGACAGCCATGTACCAACCTCTTTCTTAGCACCACTCAGGTCCTAATGAGAAAACTAAATGCAGTAAGTTCAGGATTTGCTGAGATACCAGGTGTATAGAGACGGACTCAGGTCCTGGACCTCCCGGTATCAGCGCTGTCCCATAGGCCCTGATCAATACCGATGGAAGATACAGAAAATATTTTCAAAGATGAAGAAGACAAAGCAGCTATAAAATAAAGGAGGAAAAGAGTGTTCCTTCAAAAAGAGATATTTGCAATATGTTCGCTGTTACTTTCACCACTGACAGTTCCAAACAAGTAGAAGAAAACATGAGCTGTGGACGCAGTCAGTGAAATGTCCCAATAGTCCAATCCTTCCCTAATCTGATGACTCACAGTCTTTATGACACCAAATGTCATGCCAAAAACCATAAAGTTTTGGATTTTTTAAGCATGAGAGTATATTAGTGATGATCAGTTTTGACTTCTTTATTTGACAGATAAGCAGATGAAAGCCTGGAAATGATAATTATCACAGACACAAAACTAATCCAGGTGCCTCGAAGGAAGATTAATTGCCTAAAATCCCCCTGGGTGGGCAAAACTACAGAGAAAGGCCTGTAAGACTTTGAGCAAAAATAGAAATAGAGTAGCAGAGATGAGAAAACCAATTATATCATGAATATAACCCTTTACAGGACTCAGTAAACAGCAAGTATATTAAACATAATGAGTAGCAGGACATTATACAATCAATTCATGATTGTTACTAGAGTTCAACTCTTCAAAATTTCCCTCTGAAGCAAGTTGCAAAGACTTCTTCTAGAGTTGTTGGCTTGGCTTTGACGCTACTGCAGTCTCTCTCTTTCTTCCACTTTGGGTTTTCCATCAGCATGTTCATAGACTTAGTTTCTTACTACACACATCCGTCCCCACTTCCTAGCTGTTACACGTGTCTTATTAGAGTCTTAGGGGATTTTGGCTACTTGAGAAGGAGAAGAGTTAAAAAAAAAAACTCCCTGGGTAACTTTCTGGTTCATGGCACTGAAGGGCATCTCCCTGCACACCTGGCATGTTCCTCCAAGTCAGTGGCTGCTGTAGCTCAGGGGACAGTTCAGCAGCAAGGACGAGACAGCATTGGTCTGTTTGTCTCTCTCCCCTGTGCATTTCTATGTCCTCGGCCGCACCACCACTCCAAGTGCCGAGGCCCCTGAGATCAGGGGCTCCTTCCTGAGGCGGCTTCCGAGAGAGTGTATCATGCTGTGCTTCTAGGTCCCATCTCATTGCTTTCTCAACCCGAGTTTCTGCTGCCTGTTTTCTCTCCAACCATTTCCAACTGGAATAATGCTCGATGTATGAACCCTTGTTCCTACTTGCTCATGGCTGTGCAAAAGATAGCCAGCAGCAAGTGCATGCCTTTTGGGATTCCAAGTACCTGGGTCTGCGTTCAAAGACGCGGTTCCTTTACTGTTTCCGGAATTCTGACTCCTCTCCTCCTTCCCCAAGTGGCAGTTAGGACGGGCCATCACATCCTGAAAACATGTGACTGGGTTGAGATGATGTGGGCGTCACTTGTGTATGGTATCCACCTTCTCACATCAGAAAGGGTCGCTTTAATGTGCTGTTCTCAGCGTCCATTAGGTGTCACCTGGCCATTGTGACCCCATATTTCCCCAAGGTATCCCGCATAGCTCACGGACCTTTTGTTGCACTCCCCTGTTTCTCTGAGTAACTTTGAGAATGCTTGAATCTGGGGATTTATTTATTGGCACTTTGTAATCAAACAGATTTTTTTTTTTACATTGCACAAACTTTCTGAGGTTCTGAGGAGAAAAAATATTGGCAATGATAGGTATTTAGCTCTTAGGATAACCTATTTGACAGGAGCAATTATCTTTTCTGCCTGTTTTCCCTCTCCGCCTTCACCCGCCAAAACACGGCTGTTCCCTGGGTGCAGTTTCTACCCACAAGATTGACCCAGAGCCGGAGCACGCGGCCAGATGGGAGAAGACACCTGTAATATGGAATTCATGGTGCTGATGGCTATATAATCAAAATAATATTAACTTCACATTAAATTCTTAGGTTTAAACACAAAGTAATTAAGTTTAAAAAACCCCAAATTCCCACAGTGGGATCAAATACCTGAATCAAATATTCATCCCTAAAAGATAGCGTGGAAATAATGAATGGTTATAAAATGTTTTGAGCAAATTATTAAAGCTTAAGACTATGTAAAGGCACTTCCAGCCAACTTCAAAAGACTTCTGTAATTGCCTCTTGATAGTTAATTGCATTACTTAAGGAAACATTCATATTTAAATGTTTCAGATCCGTAATTAATCTGCACGCACCAGTGGATCAAAAATATCAACAGAAAATAAATATATAGCTATTAAACATCTTCAGGTTTCTGAAGTGGATACAAATGATATTTGTATATATATCCTTTAGTACCTATAGCATACTCTCACACACCTTCTAATTTTCCCATCTTGGTGATTTTGGGTGCTGATAAAGAGCCCCTTTTATTCTCCTTCACAAATTGGAAACAGTCTCCACATCCTTCAGTGGTTGCTGAGGCTTCCCCATCTGGACAGGGACAGCAGGACCCCAGTCCAGGGCTCTTGACAGAGGCCCGAACCTGTTGATGAACTTCACTTCACAGCTTTCAGAGGATCCCTGCCTCGAGGACTAACACCCGCTCCGTCTGGTGTTTATTTTGTAAAGGCAAGAAAAGCCAGGTGTCTCAGAGACAACTTGGGTAACCGTCCTGTGTGAAGCAGCCGCTGGTCTCTGAGTAGTAGGTTCAGGCCATATGCAGCTGAAATACGGGCACCTCTTTTACAAAACACCCCTTTTTAATTAGAGGTTCATTTATTTTCTTTTTTCAAAGTCTATTTACTTATTTTGCGAGGGAGAGAGAGAGAGAGAGTAGGGGAGGGGGAGAAAGAGAGGGGAAAACAGAGAATTGGAAACAGAGCACAGAGCCCAGCACAGGGCTCCATCCCAGGAACCATGAGATCATGACCAGAGCTGAGATCAAGATTTGGTTGCTTAACCGACTGAATCCCCCAGGTGCCTCTACAGATTTGGTTCCTTAACCGATCATCATCTTCCAATTCTATAATTGTGTCAGATGCAAACATAACCCATAAGCTCTTTGACATCAGGGACCATTGGTGTCCTTTTCTTTATTAACCTCCACTACTTGGACAGATGTCTGATCTGTAAGATAAAAAGATTATATTATCGTTATTCAAGCTATTCATGTTCCACGAAGCTCTAAGATTCCACAGGGCCCTCCCAGGGCAGTAAGACTTTCGCCTTATCTAACTTGAGCATTGTTTTGCTTCCTCCTGCTGATTACAAAGTTCTTCAAGTATCAGGGAAAACTGCATTGACTGTAGATTACGATGTTTTCTGAATATTTCATCAACTTCTTTTAAAGACAAATAGTCTGGGAAAAAAATCCTATATTGAATTCAGAATTCTTTCCAAAATATGTTTAATAGTTTTTAGAATTCCATGAGAATGTTCCCAGAACCACCTTACCATAGGACGTCTGGGAGGATTTGGAACTGAAACAGGCTTTCTGGACTGTATGCTCTTAGTTATTTAAGTAGAGAAAACCAAACAAATGCTCTGTGGCAACTCAACTAAAATTCTCCACCTGGGGGTTTTAGTAAAATAATTGTAGTTCAGACAGTCATCTCTGGGCTGTCTCAGTGGGTCCATTTTCCGATAAACCAACAACTATGCAGATATTGGCTATGTACTGAGTACTTAGCATTATATTGAATCAGAGTAGGCAAAGCCAGGCTTCCTGTTTATAATAAAAGGCTTATGATAGTCACATGTGGGACTTGTGAAACACCGGTTAATAGAAATGTGATCTAAATATTTATATTCGCAACCCTAGGCGTTGTTGGAGTCGGTTCATGGCCCTGACTCGCACTGACTGATAGGTTTGACCCTCAATATCTGTCGTTGTTTTGGATCCTTAATACATGCTATCTTTATATTATTTTTTCTTTTTCCCCAAATAAACTACAGTCCATTGATGATAGTATCTGATTCTTATATTTTAAGACACATGCAAACACAAGTATAATTTTCCAGAAGAATGAGATCATTGAAAGCTGGAATCACCATAGGAGCCTCCAGAATCTTCTTTCCTTACTGCTAGATAACCTTTCTCCATTCCTCAAGATTAAGTTTAAATGCTATTTCCTCCATAAAAGCTGTCTTGCTGTCCAGCTTCCTGAAGCAAAATTGTCCGCTCTTTCTTTTACGTCCCCCAAACCTCTTATGTTTTGTCACCACATCTTTTGCTTTCACGTCAGTAAAATGTGAGGTTCTGGGGAGGTGGGGCCTTACCTCGAGCAGCACCAGGTCACCTCCACAGCCAGTTAATGAGTGACAGTCACCTGAGCTGACCGGGGTTGGCACAGAGGGAGTCAGTCTTGAGGGGAGATGTGCAGAGATGGATGCGACCTTTACACTCATGACATAATGAATACGGGAGTCTGGCTGGGAGGGGGATGTGTGACGGGGAGAAAAATAAAGGCACGGTTGGCTGCAGGAACCTGATTATAGAAGATTTTAAAAACCAGACACAGGCAGCAATCAGCACGACGGAAGGGACGTCAGCAGTATTTGAGGAATGAAACCACGCCGGAGTCTGGGGGGGGAGAATGGCCGGCGGGCAGTGGCATGAACGTCAGGTCCTGGAGGACCACAGCGGCTGTGCCATCAGCCACCAGGAGAGGCTGGCTTGGCAAAGGAGAACGACCACTCGCTGACGGTTACAAACATTTAGTTGTCGTCACTCACAAGTTGCATTGATCGATTGAATGTAATAGATATCTTTAACAAAAACAACTACAAAGAAGGCATGGCTTGGAGGCTGTGAGGTGGTTGTAGTCATGGAAGAACTAATAGTTAGACCTTGAAATTGGGAGGGTTGCAGTGAGCACCCGGGATGTATCTGCCAGAGAAGTCTATGTAAGTGGATGTGAGGGTCCAGTTCCATGGGGAAAGCCAATGCTGTATCAGAGACACGTTAATTAGACTTGATTTCACTTGCTCAGACGCCTTGGTTACCAGGCAACATTCCTGTTACTACCAAGGTGTCCGTGTGGCTCCCAGTAGAAAAAGTGATCGATGTGTGTTGACATAGGGATTCTGGTACATGGACTGACTCCGTTCATTACTTTAAATTAGGAAGTTGGCATGCTGGCTTTACTGTCAAGTCACCTTAGCCTTCTGACCTCACCACTCTGTTTTGGAGACGCTGATGGAACAGCGTCCTGCAGAGTCCTCTTTTTCTGAGGCAGCCCGTTGGCATTCCTGGGGAGACTTAGGTCCCTGGTGGTTATAAGTCTCATTGTGTAGCTTCAGACTTTTAAAGTAGAGGCCACTGAGTGGGGAACCCACGTTCAAAGACCTCTCTAAAATGTTGAAGACAAGTAGCTCTGATTTGTGGCATAGATGAGGAAGACCACTGAGTACGAGAGCCGTGTCAAAGACATGGTGACCCTTGGGACATGAGCACCAGGTCCACGGAGCAGAGCTTCTAGTCCGTATGGCCCTCTGGTACCAAATATTCCTGAACAGAAAAAGAAAAAAGGCCTTACTCTGGAAGGTCAATGCCTTCCTGATCGAATCCTACAGTCCTGCGCTAGGGCAGCTTCGAGAGCGACAGGGCACACAGCCCAGAATCCATAGGCAGCTCAGCCCCTGGGCCTGTGTGACTCTCAGAAAACCGGGTTTCAGCAGGAGACAGGGAACGAGAACGTTCTGGAGGCTTCCCTTACTGTTGCCTCACCACCAGACCTCTGGAGGCTGGCACACTTCCATCTTCACAGTCCTAACATTGCTCCTGTGCCTGCCCTGAATTGTCTGTTTAAGAATCATGGGGATAAATCTCGAAGTCCCTCCACAACTGTAATCTGAAGCAAAGGGATGTGCCCGTAGCTGGCTGCCCGTTCCTATAGAACAGCTGCCCGTTCCTACACCCTACTAGACAGCAGCCCCCTGCCCTTTCTGTTTGCCGGAGTCACTGAGAGGCGGGAACGTTGGCATCGGTGACTGACTCTGAGCAAACTACAGCGTCTTCCGTGGGTGAGAAAATCAGACCTGGAGACGGGGGCTTACGTAGCTGTCACCTCGGATTAACGTACCGCTAGAATTAAAATGACACCGATGTTAAATATGCTATTATAAGTGAGAGAGCGGCCCCGGGTGCAGATAGATTCCCAAGGCCACTAATGAAATACTCAGCCTCAGCACCTTCGTGCTTCAGAACGAGTCAGAAATCCTGCAAGCACGAAGCATACGCAGACGCCCTGAGCCATCAGTTACCGAAAACAAACTGGCCGGGGAAGAATAGCAGAAGTCACAAGCTGTCACCTCAAGTCCCTGAAGTCCCTGGTGATGACGAGAGCTAATTCTCTGCAGCGTCGGAACAGAGCCTGCACAGGTCCACATGCTCGGTTCCGTCAGGAGTCACACGGCTCCTTTGCAGCTTTATTGGGTTCTTATCAACAGATGGCATTGTGTAAGGTTAGGGTGACGAACTGGTACATCATATGTATTGTGAAATGATCACCACAGGAAGGTTAACACAGCCGTCACCTCACATGGTGTGTGTGTGTGTGTGTGTGTGGTCAGATCTCCCCATGTTTTTTCCATTTCTGATAGAGATTCTTCTGACCTTACCTCCCTGACTGAATGAGATTCACATGCACAATGCTGTGTTCATCTCATAACTGATTCCATTTTTTTATAACAGTATTTTGGAAAATCTGTGTAAGTTAAATGGCCATTCTTGAGGGTTAGGTCTAGAATCTAATGTTATAAACAATAAAGGCATTCACAAAGTTCCCAAACATTGTTGGTTGTATGTGTGTAAGTGCCGCTAATTTGAAGTTACCTTGGCCTTCTTGTGAGAGGGCCAGTGTCCATCGCGTCCTGGGTCTCTGTGCTGTGGAGCGTAGTCTAGAAAATCATGTCCAAGTGATGCTTCATTCAGTGAGAACTTTGTAAACATATTTGTAATTGTGCTCACCCAAGGACAGCACGGACAGGCCCGAGAAAATAGCTTACACATAAACCCACACAGACACTCTCAGATTTGTATTTTAGTTCTGTTAAGATTAAAACTGTGGCAAGTGAGGGGTGCCTGGATGGCTCAGTCAGTGGAACATCCAACTCATGACCTTGGCTCAGATCCTGATTGCAGGGTTGTGAGTCTGAGCCCCACACGGGGCTCTGAGCTGGGCAGGAAGCCTGCTTAATTGTGACAAATCAGTTGTTTGGTGTTGCGGTCTCCCGTGTGATTCTAGAGAACAGATGTGAGATTTGCACATGTATACATTTAAAAGAATGGGCTATGCAGGGACTCCTGGGTGGTTCAGTCGGTTGAGCATCCAACTTCCACTCAAGTCATGAACTCACGGTTCGTGGGTTCGAGCCCCATGTTGGGCTCTGTGCTGACAACTCGGAGCCTGGAGCCTGCTTCAGAGTCTATGTTTCCCTCTCTCTCTGACCCTCCCCTGCTCATGCTCTGTCTCTGTCTCTCTCTCTGTCTCTCAAAACTAAACATTAAATAAAAGGTCTTTGGAGCACCAGTTTGCTCTCAGATAGCCGTTAATCCAGCAGATAAAACTTCCGGAAAGATGTAATTAGCATGGTTTGTCTTCTCACAGTTAACTGATAGGTAATCATATAACGGTGTTTCAAAGTAATAGGCAGCTATTTTGTGCCCTGATTTTCTACTGCGGTGTGACAAATTACCGTGCACGTTCGGGACCTAAAACCCTTCGTCACTTACAGGTCCTGGGGGCAGGGAGCTGGGGCCTGGCCCAGCCGGGTCCTCTCAGGGTCTCCCGAGGTCGTGATCCGGTCGGTCTCACCCAAAGCCAGGGTGCCTAGTTCAGTTCCCGGGGCTGCGGGCAGAACTCGGTTCCTTCCAGCAGCCGGACAAGGCCAGGCTCCCGGTGCCCTGGGATGCTGCTGGTCTCTCTGGGGGACTTTCATCTGAGGATCATGTGACCGAGTCAGGTGCACCCGGACCCGCTCCATTTCAGCCAGCTCAGAGTCACCTACCGGATCTGAGGCCTCCGTGGGGCTGTGGCCCTGCCTCGCCCGCGCTCCGGAAGGGGAGCCGACTCCATGGGCGTCAGTATCACACCCGGGGGTCCCGGGGGCACAGGCAGGTCTGACCCTCACAGTTTCCTCATTAGGAGTCTTGTTTGATAATTCTTTTCCAGATAATTCCATTTTCAAAACCGGTGTGTTTGTGTGTGTGCACACACTTGCAGATAGGAAGGAGACGTTGGAAAAGAGGAAACTACAATTTGATTGTCTCCATTAACTTTTAAATTTCTAGGATATGTTTGAGTTAATACTTATGGATCTATTGTAAACAATACAAGTCAAAAAGTCACTTTCTGTCTTCTCATGGATTTGGTGCTGTTGTTTTTAATATTTTTTATTTGTTATTTATTTATTTCGAGAGAGGGAGAGGCGAGAGAATGGGACGCAGGCTCTCAGTGCAGGGACTGACATGGGGCTCAGTCTCACGAACCGTGTGCTCATGTCCTGAGCTGAGAGTTGGCCGTTTAACTGACTGAGCCACCCAGGCGCCCCTGGCTTTTGGGTTTTAGGCCCCCAAGTCTCCAAAGCATGCACCTGTCCATGACTTCAGTCTGTCTTTCAGGGTCATGAGGGTTAAGGTGACCTCGTTAAAGGATTTGGGTGCAGGTGAAACCCCACAGAAGCCTGGTGGGAGTGAGCCTGGCCCCCGGAAGGGTCACACTGGGACGTGATGCTGAAGTCCCAACCACAAAACGTACTTGTTTTACAACCACTTAGAAGAGAAAACAATTAGAAAGCTCTAAACATTTAAATCTGACACCGTTCTTTCTGTTTTAAGCTAAAAATTATCTCCACATTTGTGGAGATTAGCTACTGTATTTGTCTATTCCCAGAAAAATGCGCCATTCACCTCTAACTTCATTATTTTTACGTTCGGTCTATCTTAGTTTGGGCATCACTGTTGTAACAATTCTGCCCTGAATTCTTATCAAGTGCAGCTCAGTGACTCTTAGCTGTGAAAAAAGAGAAACAAAAAGCCTGTTTCTAATAGGCTTCAAACTAATACGTTATTTAAAAATATATATTCAGTGAAAAATTAAATTCCATACTCAGTTTGGTTTGCTGTAACAAGGATAGTATTACAAGGAAGAAAATTGTAATGTCCGTGGTGTGACCAGCCCAGAACTCCATGCTTCTGTGATTGCATCATCGGAAACCTTTCCTATCAATGTGTGAAGACGTATCCATACATTTATTTTTATAAGCTTACACCTTCTGGTAAGAATTCTGAAGGTTGCATTTTTATTCTGCTTCTACAAGAAAAGAAAGCCTAGAGAAAGGTATTGTATATAATACATTCTTCAACATAGAATGACTTTCGATGAAAATATCACAGCGGAAGAAGCCGTCCGCGTAATTCTGATGCAGTAGAGAGGCAGGCTCTTGGGAGGTCCCTGGAAGGAAGGCTGTGTACTGTAAAACCAGATGGGGATGTTATCAAGACGAAAGGCATTCCCGTCGCTGGGAATGCCACACAGAAGCCAGTCCCTGGCCCCCATCAAGCAGACAATGTTTGGTTTGCATTAGAAAACTTTGTTTTTGCATGTGCACTTACAGACGAAAATCAAGATCCATGTTTAATTACTCTAAGACATCCCTAAGAAAGACCGGAGCCAAACATGGTGGCATTTCTCAGCAAGGGGCTTGGGGACGGGGCTTTGTCAGAGCACCGCACTCTGAAGCAGAAACCCCTCCCACCTCAGGCTGGCTCAAGGTGCTGCTGTCCTGACCCCGGACGTAAATCTGCATCATTTCACAGAGGGAGGAAAGGGCAAAGTATGATCCTGACCATCTAAGAAAGGAAAGTGGCGCAAGGTGATGCCTAATTGATTTGCTCAATGTCAGACACAAATGAGAGGTAGTGATGGCTGTGAAATCAGTGCCCCTGGCCTTCAAATCGGATGTTTTATCATCCTGCTTCCTGACTAACATGCACAGCATCGGAAGGACTAGAATATAAGCACGGACAGTATTTAAAACACCCGAGTGAAGCCGTCCTATGTCTGCTTCTCTTCTGTGACAACAAGAGAATCGCCTCACTAGGACCGTACATAGGTCACCCTGCTGACCCGCATCGCAGTGGTCCAGACCCCGTAGAAATTACCACGTACAGGTTGGTCGGCGCTAGTCTCCCTTTAAGTATTTTTCAGTGCTTTTATTTTTTTTGAGAGACAGAGAGCTAGAGCAAGCCGGGGAGGGGAAGAGAGAGGGAGACACAGAGTCTGAAGCATCTCCATGCTCCGAGCTGTCATCACAGAGCCCGACGCAGGGCTTGAACTCAGGAGCTGTGAGATCATGACCTGAGCCGAAGTCGGACGCTCAACTGACTGAACCCCCAGGCGCCCCTGCACTAGCCTCTACCTAGCTTTACAGGATTTACCCAGAGGTTTCGTTTTGTGAATTATATTTTTGTTTGATAACTATTCTTTATATTTTGTGACAATTTACTAGTTGACACACACTGCCATTTATTTTTGTCTTTTGGAACAAATGGATATATTGCTGGCCACCAGTACCTTGAAAAGACAAAAGGGCCTCCAGAAGGGTGGCATAAATCATTTAATTATAAGGATTAAACTGAAAGCATATGACTCGAGAGTGAATTAAATGGAGGCTGACAGATGATATCACCAAATGCTATAAAATCCAGCATTTTACGGCAAGAGTGATAACAGAGTTTTTGTTCCATTCTTCTTTAGGGGAAATAAAAAGTAATCACTATCATATTAGTCAAAGTCATAGACAGATTGTTTTTGCAAACGGTCACTCATGGGAACATAAGATTCACAGAGACTTCTCTGCCTTTCCAGAAAGGCAATGTTGGGTCATGAATCACAAGACACTTTTTCTCTGATTTTGATTTTTCTTTCCCGTATTATGGCATTCATAATAATTCTATAAAAAGGAAAACGCCATAAGTTCTATTCAGATTCAAAATTTTTATTTTTCTCCACTATAATGGATTTTAACATCAAGACATTTGAGGGCTATTTGATCTCTACAAGATAATCAAATGAGTCTTTTTTCTCCATCTTTTAACAAAGTAAACATTTCAGAAAACAGTGAACTGAGCATAATTCCATCTGTTAAATTCAAACACTAAACTCTTACACGACGATGTGAAAAAATTTGAAATTTCAGCTTGAAATTGGCAAAAACTCTGAAGTGATCCAGTTACCAGCACTCCATAGCAAGTGCAAGAGTCAGTACACGTGATCAAATGTGTTAATTTGCTAGTGAAATCCAAGCTGAAGGAGCACACCGGCCTGTGTCCTGGAACCTCGGCCGGCGCGTCTCCGCTATGTCACCTGTCAGCTGTGGGGTCTGTCCTGTCACAGCACATCCTTTTCTTCTGTAAATAAGTCATTATTTCTGACCACTCCCAGTTCTGAAATTCTACGACATTGGAAACAATCAAAAGATATTTTTACTGTTGAATGGATATAAAATTTTTCTTGTGATGATTTCAACAAAGTTGACCTTTGATCTCCCTAAAGCAGTTGGATAAGTGATAGCTTGTGTGTGGGGTGTAAGAAAAAGAGAAGTGGAGTCCAGGGTCGGTGGGCTCCGGGAGTGCTGTTTATGGATTTGGGAAAACGGGGATGGTGGATTTGTAGTGGAAGAGAATTAGATGTTATTTTTGGATAATAGGGTTTTGACATCCTTCCGTGCTTGGTGTTAGGTTTCTAATCTTGCTTCCATATGTAGCATATATCGGAGATGTGAATGAAGTTAGAACTCGCCCATTAGATGTTGTGGAATCTAATTCTGAGGTAACGCGACTGAGAACAAGGTGATGGGGGTAAAGATGTATACGGCAGATCTTTAAAAACCTCTTCGTTTATAGGGCTTTAATGAGTTGAAATGTAAAAGGAGACAAAAGGAATGAGCTGTGGCTGAAGGCAGAGTTCTGGATCCTGAGGCAGGTGTCAGTACTGTTAAGCTCTATCATAAAGTCAGGGGACTTATTTGGGAATCCTAGGATTTCTTAAGACAAGGTTTTATGGTCTGTCTGGCAAGCACATGGGGAGTCCGGTGTCCAGAAGATTCTCTGCAGCTCTGGTCAGTTTATTGAAATCTGATACATCACACATCTTGGTCAGTGAAACAACAGTTGAGGAGCCAAATAATAAAATTCCAGAGGTAGCTGGAATAAAATAGCTCTCTTTGTGGAAACTTCTAGAAGTAGTTAACACACATCAGTATGAAATAAGATCTGAATGGAGTGGACCTTTTGGGAGAGGTAATTACTGATCTGTCCCCCTGCACAATAATTAAAATAACTGCTAAGAAATTGCTCATTCATGTTTATTATTTCTTTATTAATTTGAATGTTTCATCATCAAACATTTTTTACCTATAAAAGATGCATTCCCAGACCTAGAGGAATAGAGTGGTTCTAATGAAAAGTACAAATGAACAAATAATTCATCAGGGAATGAGGGGAAATCTTCTGCATCTACTCAGGACCTACTATTCGCCTTTCAGGCTATCAAGAATGCTTGAAATGTGTGCTGTCGGTCGTCTTAGCCTCAATGTCCTGAATCCACTGTGACCCAGATAACGCCATTTTATGTTCCTACAGCTGAAGCCTTCTGTATTGAGTTTCATGCGGTAATCCCATGGAAATAAATCGATGAAATACCCACGTCATTATATAAACATGTCATTACACGTTTCCACTTCAGTACATGACAGCTAATGGAACTCCCTCGTTGAAAAGTCAGCTTAGGGAGAAATAGGAAACTGTTTCCTCCGTTCAACACTGGTTAAATAATATTGCTGTATCCATTTTTCATATTTCATTAACTGGATATTTCTGATTGAATATTATTTTTAAATCTTCCCAAACGTTGTAAAAATTAGAATGTATGAACACTTAAAAGATAAGCAACTATTTTCATGATTTTAATCATTTTAACACTTGGATATCTCCAGATGCTTAACAGTTGATCTGAATTAAAAGCAGTCACTGACAAGTTGGAGTTAATATAACCACCAGTGAACCTTAGTAACATGAATATGTTTTAGTGTTTCTAATTTTTTTTAATGTTTTTTATTTATTTTTGAGAGACAGCGTGAGCAGGGGAGGGTCAGAGAGAGAGGGAGACACAGAATCTGAAGACAGACTCTAGGCTCTGAGCTAGCTGGCAGCACAGAGCCCGACACAGGGCTCAAACCCATGAACCGTGAGGTCATGACCTGAGCCGAAGTTGGACGCTTAACCAACTGAGCCACCCATGCATCCCTATTTTGGTTTTTCTACTCTGACTGTCCAACTTCCCTAGATGATTCAGTGAACAGAGTACTCACTCTCCCATCCCTGTCTTGAAGGACTCAAGTAAATTACTCAATTCAAGTAAAAACAAAAACAAATTAAATGCAGATGAACTCTTCATGGTGTTCATTGTACACCAGACTTCACAGCACGTGTGTCAGAGTTCCCAGTGAGCGAGCGTCATGTCTCCATGCAGCAGCGTGAGGCTGTACGTGCAGGTTTCAAGTCAGGCGGTCCGCATCACTGACATCTCAGAGGTAAGCTGCGTGAGCACGGGCTGGCGCTCACGAGCCAGTTAGGCTGACGGATGGCAGTCACTCATGCGGAAATTCTTTGAACGAATGAGACGTGGAAAACGAGGCACGGTACTCTTGCTCCTAAAGCCGTGATAAGGCAGCAGCGGTCTGGTTGTGGCTGTCACTTGTCGGGAATTGAGGGCCTCGCTACAGTGCTTGAGGTGGTGCACTCTGGCATTTGGTTTGACAATTACTTTGTATTTATTTTCTATAAAATAATAAGAGTAGCAACATATGAGTAGTAACAGCAGGAGTAAATCCCAGTGCTGTTGGTAATCCCTTATATTTACACGAAGTTTACTTAGGAAGAGCTCTGTATGTTTTCATAAATCTTTTTCTCTTTCTTATAAAAATCTCTCTAATATTGGGGCAGGAAGAAAGAAGCGCAATCCATGTTTACCACTCAGGAACAGAAGCGGGACAAGGTAAAGGAAAGTGTACTCGAGAATGAACTTAGTCTGGACACCATGGGAAGGGGTCAGGTGACCCTCATTTCCCGTCTCCTAGGAGGCCTCGTGCCCCTGGGCCCCTGCAGTCTGACTAGGGGCTCTCAGCCGCGCTTCCAGTGGGATCATTCCATTGGCCCACCGTTCTATGTCTTCCCCTTGGGCCTGTAGACATTTCCCATGGGCACCTTTGCTTTCTCACATTTTCTGTTTTCTTCTTGTCAAGAATTACACGGACTGGGGGAGGGAAGAGCAGTATTCACAGAACCACGACTCACGTCCCGAGTTTCCTCCAGGATAACATCTTGACGATCAGTGTGAGGTTCACTTGGTTGGCTGTAAATTTGGCATGCCTCTTGATCCAATGTGGAAGACCTTTCTGGGTAAAGGAAGGTAGAACAGTTATTTTACGAGCAAGGAAGAATTAGGTCTCCTGTGGGACTTTCCAAAATGATTTTCATTCATTATTTATTACAATTATTTTGGCCAAACCCAGTGAATCTTCAGGAGCAAGTGAGAAGAGCCAGGCCTGCCTCTTACGTGGTTGATCAGGATGTGTCTTGGCTAGTCCTCGTGTCCCTGTCACGAATGCCTGAGGGAGCCCAGGGTGGGCACGGCCAAGGTTGGGAGGGGTTCCTCTCAAGACCAGGTTGGGGGGGTGAGGGGCCACTCCCAGGGGAACTCACTCTGTATCAGGAACCGTCACCTTAGTCTTGTGTGTGCTTAACTGCACACACCTGAAACTGCGCTCCTGAAAGGAAGCTGACTTCCTCGGGGGCACCTCCGTTCACTTGGGCTGTAGCGAAATTCCCCCGTGTGTCCTACTTAGGGTCCTCTAATTCACCATTTTGTAAGGTTATTTTCAGGATCAAAAGAGATGTCCTGGACAGAACGGCCTGATGCGCTGCCCGGCACAGTTTGCGTTCTGCCAGCACCGCGTCCCATGCCCCCTTCACGTGCGCGGTCGCCTTGTGGAAATACACATCTGGAGTCAGGGCCCCGCCTGCCTATTTACTTTGTTCCTGAATGAAAAGAAGACCCTGAGATCCATGTGTGAAAACAGTAAATTAACCACAGCTTGTAGTTCTCTACTAAAGTCAAATATAAAGCCAATGCATTGTCAATCATGATATTCCCATAAACAAACAAATATATGCAAAAAAACCCACAAGTTTTAGATCACAGGGATTAAAATTATATGCTGAAATTTCTATACTACCAATAAATGGTTGTTTTCAAAATAACTCAGTGATATGTTCCTAATTTCCCATTTCCCACTGTCTTCACCATTTCCATTTCATGAATTGAGATTTTCATAAGCAATATGGCAAAAAAAAAACCCTGAACATTTTCTATCATTAAAAATAATTACATAGTTGAATTTTGTAGGAAAGCTCAAGTTTCTTTAAGAAAAACATTGCTGAAACTGTCTTGGGGTTTAAAAATATGCAACTATAATCTGAGCAAAATACATTTTAATTATGGTATTTTTGATAAAGATATTGGTAGAAGTCTTTGACTTGACACATTGTCTAGATATTGGTTCTATATTGATATTTATTTTCATGAGCTAGCAAAATCTGTGTTCAATCTAGCCTTAACGTCTTCCCTGTTTTGATATCAAATTATTTAAGCATGAATTGTTAGTGTTTTCAGCCGTTCTGAACTTCATATTTATCCATGAAGATTCTTCAAGACTGCAAATTCCCATAGCTGAATTTTAAGGAAATCAAGAATAGTTCATCAGATTCTTGGACTAGTCAAGGTATTTTAAGCAATTAGTGAATTGCAGAATTTAAAATGAAAACATGCTTGAGTTGTTTTTTTTTTAAGACCTATTATTGCTAACTCTACCCCAACCCCAGAAAGTAGTCTTTTTCAGAGAAGAAGTTACTTCTTAAATTATTCTGCATATAGGGAATTTAAAAACTACCATTCTATCAGGCAATCTGTTCTGGAAACAATCAAATTGCACTTTGTGTAGTTAATGAAATGTGATATGTGCTCAGCTGGACGTGTTTCACTGTACTTCTGGATATTCCTTCGTGTCAGTGTATACGTTTGTACGCGCACCTGTTTCTATCCGTAAAGCTGGAAGAAGCCCTCAGTGCAGCACGGCGTGCTGCTTGTGGTCACCTGTGCGGCCCTTGGAAAGTACGGGTGGTTCATTCAGAAGCAGCCACGTCTCCTGCCGTGTGGCCGCCTGTAAATGGGCTGCTCTGTACTGGTGTCCTGTTCCCACAGAGCCCTGACGAAGGACCCGAGACTCCCGCGCAGTGAGCTCTTCCAGCCGCTGCCCAGGACGTGTGTCCCTCCTGTTCTTCGCGAGCACTTGGTGGTGCAGCAGGACCCTTCCAGCTAGACTCTGAGCCCTGATGGGCAAGGCTGTGCCTGCAGGTTGCAGCAGGACTTAGTACCTTGTGAAACGTATCACGTACTAAGTGCTTAGCGTGTGCGTCTGGATTACTGAATGGATGTCGCATGGAAGTGTCAGATGTTAACTATTGTTATTTGTCTTCCTGTACAGATTGTGAGCTCCTGGTGATCCAGGACTGCGATCAGTTAAGTTTATATTTTCTGCAACTAGGAAAGTGTCTGAAATACAGTAGACACTATAAGCAGATGTTAAAAATGATTTAATTAATGTCGTAGATAAGAGAATGAGATTTTCCAGATATGTGTTCTCAATTATCTTTTTATTCATTTTTTATACCCATTAATATTGGGTCAGAAAAGGAAAACACCATAATAGAGAATTATACTCTCAATGTATTTTATCAATAAGGTGAAATGTTACTAGACTAAGCTACTATATATAAATGACTAGCTTCATGATCACGCAGAAATCATACAATGTACATGTAATGAAAATAATATTAATAGTTTACATTTACAATTAAAGCAGTCACTTCTACTTCAACAGTTTTGCTTAAACCTTAAATATAGGAGACATGGATAATCTAAACGCACAGAATGGTGATGCCAGGCAAATATTAACTACGTGACTGTAAGTTTAATTCTGTATGCTAGAAGGAGCCAAACTTACAAAAATTTATAGAAGTTCCCATTTATTAAAAAAAAAAAAAGCATTCTGAGGCAGCTTGATAGCTCAGTTAGTTAGAGCATAGTCCTTAAAAAAAATTCTGTATTCCTTCTACTGTTATCTCCAATATGAAAAGTAGCAAATACAAAAAAACCCCACAAAAATCATCGGGAGAAGTAGAAAAGCAATAGAAAGTAGGAAGGAGAGCAGGGGGCCCGCAAGGCGGCCGTCAGGGCTGAGGTGCCAGCGGCCCACAGATTCCATATTTATGTCTGCAGGTGCTCACGGCGGTCCGCCGCACCTCCTTATCGTGCCCTGTCCCTCTCTTGGACAAGCGAACTTGGTATTTTCTTGTTTCATGCCCTATAAACCGTAAGAGCATGTGTATTGGTCGTTGTTTGTAGAAGAAGGTGCTGATGACCGCGTCTCCCGCACTCCCACGCTGGCTTGTTACGGGGGTGTCCCTACTGCTAGGGCCTGACGTGATGGTTCTCTTCTCCCTCAAGCCCTCGTGTGAACTCTGTCCCCCTCAGGTCATCACAGCCATCCCTCTGCCGCCTCTCCCCATCTCTCAGGCTCCGCCTGCACCATCCTGTTTGCGTGTTCTGCTCAGGCCTGCTTCTGCCCCCCGCACTACCCTGTATCCCATTTGTGCAGCCTACTCTGTGCGAGATAAATGTCTTTTAATTTTTTCCTGCTGTTTTTTATTCCCTCACTCCAATCCATATGTCATATTGCCCCTGGTTCTCTCTCTAAGTACAAATACCTGCACAAAGCTGTGGGTCACTTCCTTGCACGGCCGCCAGTGTCCCCAGGGCCACACTTGGCGTAGGAGCCCCTGTGCTCTCTCCCCGGGGCTGCAGCACAGCCCTTCCCGGGGGCTTACGACAAAGCGACTGTGAGGTGCACATGCAGCTGGAAATTGTTCTGCATCCAGGGAACGCCATGCTCTTCCAGACCTCCGCGCGATAGGGAAGACTCTCCGGAAACTTCCCTTCCGGTTGTGGAACCACCAGTGTCTGCTGTCCTTTTGGGACAGCTCACTTTTCTCTCTTCTGCAAAGCCTTGTCCAACCTTCCCTTTTCCTTCCATGCCTCTCTCAACCTTGCCATGAACCTTTGCCATAACAAGTATCATATTTCTTTTAAGTCTGTTATTTTTGACATAGAACAAAAGCATGAGCAGGAGAGGGACAGAGAGAGAGGGGGACATAGGATCCGAAGCAGGTTCTGTGCTAACAGGGAACCCAATGCAGGGCTGGAACTCACAAACCATGAGATAATGACAAGAGCCAAAGTCAGATGCTTAACTGACTGAACCACCCATGTGCCCCTTGTATGGTTTTTAAAGTACTTTCTTTGCTGTGTATGTAAGTAGACCATGGATAAGAGGGTCCTGTCCTGTTCAGTTCTACTCACAGTAACTAACACATTTTCTTGCCTCATAAGTCATAGTAAATCTGTTTTAAAAATTTAGACAATGCGCTGGTGATAAGTTCTTACCACGGTGTGTGAGTTACAACAATCTCTTCCATCTTCCCCAGTTGGATGCATTTAAAAATTGATGCAGAGCAAAATGCCCTTGGCCCATCCATCTCCAATGGCCCTGAGGCTGGGCAAGCCCGCCACCCTCAACAGCGATGAGCAGTGTGCAGTATCAGGCATCCGTGAGAGGTGGGCAGTGCGAACTCCTCCAGGAAGCCTTCCCGGAACTGGTGTTAACACCTTGAGCCACTGTATGTGCTCCACACAGGGCCAAAGTGTAGTCCACATTAGTGACTCATTTTGGGTCTATACAATCATATTTAGAGTTACAAAATATTTTACGATTGGCTGCAAGAATTCTTAGCTATGATTGCCTTACTTTACGGTTTCTGAGTGACACATTTCATGGAAACCAAGAGGTTCCAGAGATGTAACTACTTTGGTGATCTTATATTCACTCCAGACCTCAACACGCTTTTTGACATTTCTCTCTCGGCTTCAGGAGTTCATTTTTTTCTGTTCAAATGTTTTTACCATCCTGTTGAATAATACTATTTGGGGGAAATTCAGAGTATCATCTCACATAATCATGAAATAACATTGGTCATAAAATAATAGTTAGTGAAAATAAACAATAAAAAAAGTAGCTGATAAAAACTGAATTTGAAACCAAGAACAGCTATAGGTAAAAAGCAGCACTGATGTGTAATTTAGTAAATAGTAATTTGAAACCCCATTGCGAGTACACATATTTTATCTCGAGTTTCATTCTTAAATAATGAGAGTTGTGTTTGAGAGCAGAACTCACACCCTTCAAGAAATTCGTTGTCAATGAACTCGACTTTTCAAGTGAACCAGCAAAGCAGCCTGAAGCGGTGCTCTGGTCTCAAGCAGAATTCTTTCCAGATGACTGCAAATCCAAGAGCTTACAAAAACGAGTAATTCACTGTACAGTGGAACCTTGGATTGCGAGCAATTTGTTCACTGAGTGTTCCGCAAGACGAGCAAACATTTCTAATAAATTTGAACTTGATAAACAAGCGATATCTTCACGATGAGCAGTGCGTGATGCCGAATATCACGTGATCACAGCTGAGCCAAAGGCTCTTGAAATTCACTTTGATACTTTGGATGATAAGTGTTTCCAGAATGAATTATGCTCGCAAACCAAGGTTTTACTCTACTTATCTTTACTGAATGCAAATGTGAAGGGCATGTCCCTTTGTGTGTGTTGGTGTGTTTTGTTTGTTTTTGTTTTTGATTGCTTTTTGTTTCTTTTTTCTTTTTGGCACATGGCAACCTTTTGTTAGATTACTAAGGATATTTTTACTGAGAAGTACATTACTCAAATTGAAATAACTCTCAGGTAAAGTTAAATGATAACAGGGTCCGATAAATATTTGAAGCTTTTCCAGTTGTTTGTAGGCAAAGATATCAGAGATTTGTAAATTCTGTTCAGTTGTGGTTCTCAAAGCTCACCTGCACACGAAAGCACCTTCTTGGGGCGCCTGTTAAGTGGCCAACTTCGGCTCAGGTCATGATCTCACGGTTCGTGGGTTCAAGCCCTGCGTCGGACTCTGTGCTGACAGCTCAGAGCCTGGATCCTGCTTCGGATTCTGTGTCTCCCTCTCTTTCTGCGCCTCCCCCGCTCGTGCTCTGTTTCTGTCTCAATAATAAATAAACATAAAAAAAATTAGAAAGCACCTTCTCGGAAGGCGTTCAGACGGAGGCTGGAGGCACTCGTGAGGGCAGCCTTGGCGTTCAGCCTGCAGGCACAGAGGGGATCAGATCCAGACCCGTTCTGCTTTCACACAGGTATTGATGGGGAAGATAAGAACTAGACCAAATACTTGAGAGTTCAGTGAAAGTCTCTTGTAACAGTGTTATTTTGGTAGATGTTCAAGACAGATACCATTTAATCTTTTTCTTTAATTTTTAATATTTTATTTTATTATTGAGAGAGAGAGTATGCAGCGGGGGAAGAGCAGAGAGAGGAGGGAGACATAAAATCAGAAATAGGCAAAAGGCTCTGAGCTGTCAGCACAGAGCCCGATGCAGGACTCGAACTCGTGAACCACAGATCATGACCTGAGCCGAAGTCAGACGCTTAACTGACTGAGCCATTCAGGCGGCCCTAGATACCATTTAATCCTTAAGAACGTATTAAAGTTGGGTAAACAGTGTAACAGTTGTGGGGTGGTCATTTCCATCTGCCTGGTGTTTGCAACCTGTTTTATCTGGAACATTTAGTCCAGAGCATCTTTGGTACTTATATGACCTCAGAAGAAATCACAGGGAAACAGACACGAATGAAATTACTGAAGAAATCCAATAACCATCGCAACTCTTAATAGATGTTTTGAAACAACTGGGTTTACTCTTCCTTAGAGACTCCGTGACGTAAGCACGCAGAACCAGGGCCTGCCGCGCTGGTCTCCTGCGGCTGGTGGCTCCCCGATGCCATGGGAACCTTCTCTGTATTCTTGACGTCGTCACCCTTTAGCAGCATCCAGACTGATCTTATCCGTGTTTTAGATTCAGATTAAAATGGTAGTCTCTTCTGTAGAGGGATATCTTTGAGATCTAAAGATAAATCTTAACAATACTTTCTGAGATATTTTTGATAAACCACAGGATTTTTTCCCCCTGAAATGAACGTGGAATTCACACCAGAGAGTTTTACTTCGCTGCTTCGGAATGCTGCTGTTCTACATCCATGCAGCGTCGCTCACCAGGGTTTGAAAGCAGTCTTGGCATGTGTCAGAGGCAATGATTCTACGACCCCTTAACCACACAGTGCACAGACCTGGTGGAGACGAGTTCTTTCCGTTTGTGGAGAGAGGCGGCAGAGCGGGGTGTTGCTGGTGCTTGTGGATGCACGGAGTCCGCCAGTCCACCAGGGAGTTCTCCATCCTTTCAAACTGATCCACACTGCTTCCTCCAGGAGCAAATGTCTGCGGTTCCCATCATAACTGGAAATGAATTACTACGTCATGTGAGGCATTTTGTGTGAACAAAGCTCTCTTTGGTGGACTGAAAGTTGGAAAACTGAATTCTGGATTATTCAAATACTTTTCAACTGTCTAGCAGGGAAGAGGAATATATTTCATATCATGACATTGGATGGGCCTAGAGGCTTTGGACACTTAGGAATCAAGTGCAGGACTTTTAATAAATAAGAAATTGCATGATGCCATTGAACACTGAAGCAAACTTTTTCTTTTATAGTTTATTGTCAAGTTGTTTTCCATATAACACCGAGTGCTCTTCCCCACAAGTGCCCTCCTCCATGCCCATGATCCCCCTCCCCCTTCAGCCCTCAGTTTGTTTTCAGTATTCAAGAGTCTCTCATGGTTTGCCTCCCTCCCTCTCCCTGACTCTCTTTCCCCCTTCCCCTCCCCATGGTCCTCTGTTAGGTTTCTCCAGTCAGACCTGTGAGTGAAAACGTAAGCTAAGTGATGTCAGTCAGGCGGAGAAGGACAGATACCATATGTTCAGTGAACTTTTGAAAAAATCATAGAGGCACCATAGGAAGAAAGTACCACCGATACTGGAAATAGGAGCTGCCCTACCAGAGATAACTTGACTTAACTGTCTATTTGATAGGATGTGTGTGTGTGCGTGCGCGCATGTGTGTGTGCGTGTTTAATTCAAGATTAAATGATAGAAAAAGCTGTAAAATGTTTGTCGAAAAACATCAACCCAAATAAGGCTTGGCAGACTTTTTTTATTAGCACATCTTTACTGGTTTTGTTGTTTGTCCCCCAGAAAGGTTTGGACGCAGGTGTTAGCTGCAGAGGTTGGTCTGTGCGGCTCCTGAGAAGGCACATGGGTCACACGGGAACGCCGTGTCCTTCCTGTCAGTGCGGGCACACCGCTCCCCCACGGGAAGTCTCTTGTCACAGAACACTCCCGTGGAACCAGGAGCCAGAGGCCAGCGTCACGGAGGGTCCGGGCCAAGCGGGTCCCTTTCTGTGTCCAGGCCGTAGTCCTCCTGACAGGTGCTTGTGTTTCAGAGCTCAGTGTAGAAGCATTCGTTGGGGGGCCTGGGGGCTCAGGCAGTTAAGGATCTGGCTCTTCATTCTGGCTCAGGTCCTGATCTCACAGTTTCGTGAGCTTGAGCCTCACCAGGCTCCGTGCTGACAGCATGGAGCCTGCTTGGGATTCTCTCCCTCTCTCCTCTCTCTACCCCTGCCCCTACCCTGCTTGCACTGTCTCTCTCAAAATAAATAAACTTTAAAAAAGAAGAAGAGATATTAGATGGATTTGCCAACTTTTTCCCCGTTCTGAGTCTCATTAAAGCCTTCACCAAAAGCCAGTAAACCGTCTAGTCCTTTGTGTTCCTCACGTCTGGCTTTAACAATCTGATTCTGGATTTTAAACATCTCCACTTTCAGAACATTTATTCATTCAACAGTCATTATTCTAAACTAAAAAATAATCCAGACTTCTGGTCCTCCATGAAAAGTCAGAAGCTTGCGTCCCAGGTGTGAGTTTCCGTGGGACAGGAGGGCACAAGTGTCTCCCAGGGCTGCTGTCTTGCCCGGACCTTGCTCTTCAGTGATAAGCCCTGTGCAGTCTATTAGTGTGCACGGCCGTGCCGCCTCATACAGATGCCTCAGTTTACCCAGCATCCGGGTACAAGGTACAGACACTAGGGTGGACCCTGGCTCTTGTTGACACTTAGTCTACCTGGATTTTGTTTGTCTACTGAATATTTTCAATTTGATGTTCCAGTGGCTTTTGATACTTAAATACCTAATTTGACTCCAAAATAGTGAAACATTTGAGACGTCGCCCGCTAGGAGGAGTGGGCCCCTCCCTGGCGTGGCCCCCGAGGACCCTCACCCCCTTGCCGGTTCCGCCCTCAGACCCTCACTCCCTAGGGCCCTGCTTTAAGGCACTGCTCGGATGCCCTCCCTTCCAACCCAAGAACCACATAAAACACATGGAGACTCAGATTTCTTTGTTTCCCTTCGTAAAAAGAGAAGTACTTTAATCTGTAAAGCCTTTTGTGACGCTTCGTCCCGTGGTTGTCTGTCAGACACAGTGTCAGCAGGTTATAATCCTACTTTGTCGCCAGCGCGTTGGTACTTTGTGGCCAGAGTAGACTCATCAAACATCTGCATGAGCCCCGAGACCCTTCTCCTCATGCCTGCCCCCCTCCGTGGGAATTTAAAATAGCCCTTTGTTTTGCACTGGAATTGATATTGTCTTATGTTCTTTCCTTCTGGGCATCTTGAACTAAAATTATAGTACAACCTTGGTTTGCCAGCATAACTCATTCCGGAAACACACTTGTCCTCCATCTCAAGGGCCGTTGGCTCAGCTGTGGTCATGTGACGGCTGGTGCACGTGCCACCGTACCGCCAGACATCCCTCGTGTGTCAAGTTCAGATTTACTAGAGACGTTTGCCCGTCTCACGGAACAGCCTACTCATGGTTCACGGTGTTTCCGTATCTGGGTTTCTTAAATGCATCAGACTTACTGTAAAGGCTTAGTTAGCGGAGACTAACACTTTATGAGTGACTTTTAGGAAAAAGACTCAGCAACTGAGTATAAATGACCACATATCATTTTCTCTCTCCTTTACAAGGCTGCAGAACTCAAATCCTGATTATACAGAGATCATCAGGGTGGCATTATACTGTGAATCTATGGGTATATTGTCCTCCATGGAAAACGTCTCAAAACGCAAGTCTGGCAGGCCGACCTACCAGAAATCACTATTCCATCCTTCCTTCCTTCCCTCCCCCCTCTCTCCCTTTCTCCCTCTCTCTCTTCTCTCTCTACCTTCTTCCCTTCCTTTCCCTTCCCTTTCCTTCCTTCCTTCCTTCCCTCCCCCCTCTCTTTCTTTCTTTCTGAAAGGAAGAAGTCTAAGTTAGGTGGAACTTAATGTCAACAGGCCATGTGGTACTTCAAGTTCCCAGCTCTACTTTTTCACTGGTCAAAATTTGCATCACAATAGCAGGGGAGATGTTAGTGTGAGACTGTCTCCACGACCTTAATACACCGCCTCCCATGAGAGCAGTGCAGCTCTCAGTTCCGCAGAAGCTAAATCTTCATTTCTGTCACCTATTTCTTTGAGTTTAAGAGCTAAGTTTGATGAAGTCATTATAGTGATTCATTCCTGGAGTTTCCGTTGTACATGGAGTTAGCTGCCCGGAAGCCCCCCTAACTGCACGCCCCAGAAGTGTGGCAGGTGGAAATTCACGAGCCTGGCTTCCGTGAGGAGGGACGACTTTTTAATTTCCCGTGGAGCTCAAGGTCTTGGTGTTTGTAGAGGAAGGTGGTGTGAAGGTGCGGGGTCATGACTGGGCCGAGAGTGAGAGCTGGCAGTAGGGACCCTGAAGAGCGCCCTGTGGGCTCCGTGCATGGCCGCCCCTCCTTCTGGAAAGATTGGGCCTGACCGAGAAGGGATGTGGAAGTAGGAAACGCTTCCAGCTCCGTGAGAGAAGGCTCTAGGGCTTACTGGAGACCCCGCATGCTGGTGGGTAGTATGGATTACCAGATGAGGATTTGGAAGTCTTAGGAAAAAAAGATTCTTATAATCATATAAATAGACAAAAGCAAATAAAACTATCAAACATCACAAGACAACAACTGGTTACATTTGGGAAGAATTGAGACCCACATTCGTTTTTACCTTTTGAAATCCACAACCTTCTTTTCTTGACAAGCTCCGAGGGCAGAGGGGCATTGGATGACCTGCCCTATTTCATCTTTGTTTGACGCTAACGTACTGTCTACCATTACTTCGACCCAGTCTCTCCCCTCCTCTCTCGTAGGTTTTGACCTAGTAAAGTGTGAGGATCCGGGAGTCCCTAACTATGGCTACAGGATCCGAGATGAGGGCCACTTCACGGACACCGTCGTGCAGTACAGCTGTAACCCAGGCTACGCCATGCACGGCAGCAGCAGCCTGACCTGCCTGAGTGGCGACCGGAGAGTGTGGGACAAGCCACTGCCTTCCTGTGTGGGTGAGTGGGGTGCCAGCTTCCGGACACAAGCACACGTGCGAGCAGGGACCCCACGGTGCCTTGGAAGAGGGCAGAGTTCCTCTGCTCTCTCCCCGGTGTCGGTTTTATGTATTTCCAAGGTACGCGTGTCTCGTGTTGTTTCCTGTCTTAGGTAGGGAAGAACGCTTTCCTGGTACTGTTTTACTGAGACTGCACAGGATGAATAGACTCACAGCACGTGTGTGTCACTGTTTTATACTCACGACTTTAATTACGTAGCAGATAACGCCTTTCCATCAGGATGATGCTTGAGAATAAGCATAGAGGAAAGAAATGCTGGAGACGGACAAATGTGATTTTTTTTTTTTCGGTTCTGTATACAATGTGGGTGTGATGGTTTCGGAGTTTGTTTTTAAAAGCACCGGGTTGAATTCCATGGGCCTGGAGTAAATCCCCTCCTGTGTCCCCATCTCTCGCAGCGGAGTGTGGTGGTCACATCCACGCTGCCACCTCAGGGCGCATCCTGTCTCCTGGCTACCCCGCTCCCTATGACAACAACCTGCACTGCACCTGGACCATCGAGGCGGACCCGGGGAAGACCATCAGGTACCTGTTTCGTTTTGGTTTCCGCTTTGCAATCTTAGAATCCCGCATGTCTTCTACTTTTGTAGTGGAGATCATAGTGCATCTATTACTATCCAAGATTAGATTTAAGTTTCTGAATCAAAGTAAAACATGTAAAGGTGTGCATACATTTTTTGTTGGCTCACACGCTTACTGTGGTATTCCTTTAAGAACTTGTGTTAAGAGAAAACGAAAGAACATGCATCAGTTAGCTTTTGCTGCATAACAAACCAGCCCCCAAAACTTCGTTGCATAAAACAATTACTTGTCCACCCATGACTTTGCATGTTTCTCAGGAGGTTGTGGCCTGGGCAGGTTTGGCAGGGTGCTCCAGGATGCCTTCACGCAGGAATCCTGATCTCAGCTGCAGGGGAGGGAGGCCGGGGCCTCTCCATGCCACATTGCCGTTTCTTCCGTAAACCCATCATGGTGAACTTTGCCGGCAGCAAGCAATGACGTGCTTTTCCAACTTCAGCTTTTGCTCTGGTGCCATTTGTCAAAGCAAAACTCATGAGCAAGATAGGGTTTGACGAAATACTTTCCAGCCTTAATGGAAAAGCAAAGTCGTACTGAAAAGGGGTTTGCACACAGGGTTTGGGAGAATATCATTTGCAATGTACCAAAGTAAATGTGAGGTAGACCAAGAAAGCATTTCCATCTAAAGCTACACGTATAAAGAAAAATCTTTAAAAATCACAGAAAATCGGGGCACCTGGGTGTCTGGGTCAGTGAAGCATTCAACTCTTGATCTCAGCGCAGGTCTTGATCTCAGGGTTGTGAGACAGAGCCCATGTGGGCTTCTGCACTAGGCATGAAGCCTACTTAAGAAAATCACAGAAAATTGTGCAAATGTTTTAAAAGAAAATATTCTATTTCAATTGATGGTTCTCAGTTATTATGGTAATTTTTTATACCAATAAATAAACTAACGAAAAGTAATCTTTTTAAAGTATGTTTTCCATGTTCTGGTCAGAAGGCTATGTCAAAAACCACAGCACATAAATCAAAACGTAATTTCAAAATAAGTTGTTTCTTGATTATAGCTTTTGATGAACAAGAAGAGAGCACATAGCCCTTTGCAGAGTTTGTAAAACCGTTTTACTGTGTTCATTTATTTTTTCCCTTTCATTGTAGTTGTCCTGAAATCTCTGTACAAAATTTATTGTCCAAAAATTCTGCTCCACCCCGGGGCGCCTGGATGGCTCAGTCAGTTAAGCATCTGACTCTAGGTTCCGTGGGTTTGAGCCCTGCATCGGGCTCCTCTGAGCAGATGGTGCAGAGCCTGCTTGGGATTCTCTGTCTCCTTATTTTTTTTTTTTTGCCTCTGCCCCGCTCATGCTGTCTCTCTCTCTCTCAAAATAAATAAAGAAACTTCACAAAATTTAAAAAAAAAAAAAGGTTAACAACTCTGCCCCACCCCTAGCAACCATAATCCACAGGTCTCTGACCCCTTCACTGCCTTGTATACCAGGGGGCCCACGGGAGGCTAAATGGCCAATCCAGCTCCTTCTTCAAATATGTGAAGTGGAACCAAGGGGGAGATCAAGCACAGAAACCTCTTTATGGGGCAAAGGAATGGATAGAAACATTCATAAAGCACTGATTTTTTTGTCCTTATTCATAAAAGGCACCCTAGCAAGCTTAGTAATGTATGTGAAACAGACATGGACCCATCATGCTGTGACTTTACACCTTAGTGACAGTAAAATGGAATGAAAGCCGAGGGGAGACGCATATTGTATCCCATGATGCTCTGTGCCTTTCATGTGACATCCGTCCTCTGAAACCACCAGCTCCCTTCCACATTGTGACATGAACATCTCGCCTTCTTTATGAAGAGATTTTTTTAAGTTTATTTATTTATTTTGAGAGAATGAGGGGGGGTGAGGGAGGGAAAGTTGGAGGGGCAGAAGGAGAGGGAGGGAGAGAGAGAGGGAGGGAGAGAGAACCCCAAGCAGGCCAGACATGGGGCTCGATCTAAGGAACCATGAGATCCTGCTCTGAGCCGAAACCAAGACTCAGATCGACTGAGCCTCCCGGGTGCCTCAAACGTCTTGCGAACCTACACTAACATGGCACAGACTGTTACCACGTTCAAAGGCTAAGAGAAAATGATTGTTACTTAGGGGATCAAGAGAAGGAATGTAAATCACATGTATAATGCAAGATGTTATTTTATAATGACTGATTTAAAAATTAATTTGTGACCTTCATTAAGATAAATGACTAATTAGATAATTATTGATCTACTGGGACAAAATGAGGTATATTAGAGTAACAGTTTAAGAATCTATAATCTTTATGGAAATCAATGCACTTTTCCAGTGAACTAAATAAAACTAAATATTATTTCTTAACCTTTAACTCCTGAATGCTTGTTTGGAGTATTATAAAAGCCATTACACTTGGTTTTATTTTTAAAAATTCTAGGCATATTTTATGATTCACAAAATAACTTGACATAAACAGGATATAGTTTCTTTTAGGGAGATTTCAAATTTTTGTATTTCTTACAAGTTCTGTTGTGATTTGTTTCCTAAGAATTAAAATAAGCACTGTTCTCCTAAATGCAAACCAAATGATGGACTCATTCTTGGCAGGTGAATCTAACACTTCATTAACATTTTAATAAGAAAAGAGAAAAGAAAGTAATAAAGAATGAGTTGAAGTAATAAAAACTAGAACTTTTATATCGTGGACTGGGCTCTGATGTTTAACCATTAGGATTCGGGGGAAAAAAAGACATTGGATACACCAATTTGTTGTTCTGGGAATGTCATTCTTCTCTTCCATATCTTTCAAATATGAGAGGTTACCTTACCAAATTTGTAAATGTATCTTCTTGATTTAAGCCATAAAGTCCTTCCCAATATGGAAAGTAAGAGGGAGGCATCAGTATTTATAATAAATTTAATCAATCAGTGTTCAACTTTGTCTCAAAATGTTTCTGGTGATTTATCTTCATTAAGAAAATATATATTAATTTTGGTGTGGCACTTTGGGGAAAAAAAAACATAGTTAAAAGTATTAGGCTTGGGGCGCCTGTGGCTCAGTCCGTTAAGTGTCCCACTTCAGCTCAGGTCATGATCTCACGGTTTATGGGTTCGAGTCCCGTATGGGGCTCTGTGCTGATAAATCAGAGCCTGGAGCCTGCTTCGGATTCTGTGTCTCCCTCTCTCTCTCCTGCTTGTGCTCTGTCTCTCTCAAAAATAAACAAACAATAAAAAATTTTTTTAAAGTATTAGGCTTAAAATGGTACTAATACTCAGAAAAATAGGGTCTGGCTTCAGCTTTTATATTTGTTGGCTAGTTACTAAATCGTAGTTATCCCACTGGTAACAGGCAATATTAACTAAACTGTTTATTTATCATGCAGAATACATCAGTCATACAAACAGGAGTTCAGGGATTAATTTAAGTATTTAAAAATAGTATAAATGGAATTCATTATTATACATTCAGACTATGATATATTTAATGTCAATGTTTTTTACTCTCAAAGAACGAATGAGCAACAGCATCTCAGAAATTATTAAAAAATGGGGTCAGCAGACATCAGGGCCAAGTCTTATTGGATCCATTTTGATCTCACTGAAGGCCAGAGCAATTTCTGATTGTGTATTGCTGTAACTTTTTGTTCAAGGCAATAGAAGACCCCTACGTAGTTATTATTATAGGGCACCTGCGTCTGGAGGAGGTTTGCAATTTTAACATATATTCTATAAAGCAGTTACCTGAGCTGAATTTAATTAAAAGTCTGATCACAAGACATTGTAATAAAAATAGCCACACCAAGTGTTATATGTAAACACACTCTAAGAGACTCCGTGCATTACTGCTGATAATTTATATAATAAAGCTAATAATTTAATAATAGCTATAATTTATATAATAAAGGTTAACAGCACTATAAACATCTTCCGCAAGCGCATTAAAGGCCACATTTACCAAATTGCATGTGTATATTGTTCCTTAGTATTAATTGTTTTTCTGCAAGTGTAATTGTCTGGAAAACTCACTTTGGAAGTATTTCTGTGCCTAGTAATTCCCAGGAAATTAATGTCTGGAGGTTGAGGGGAATTCTTTTGGAAAAGCTCATGCAGGATTATCAAAAACTCACCACGATTCTCAAAACTGCCCCTAACCAGACTTCTACAGAAAGTGACATTTGGGTTGCTGGTCTTCATCTCAGCCTGATTTGTCCTGTCCTGTATGAGAGAGGACAGTGAGGTGTGACTTGGAGTTGTAGGGATATTTTAATTTATTGTTGACCGGACTTCAAGATCCCCGTAAGAGATAGAATAAGAGGAAAATGGCAGGCCAGTGACCTCCATTCATGAGACACGTATGTCCAATCTCAATGTTGAGCCTTAGCGTGTGCTGGGAGCCTGAGCTGGAAGCCTTTTGATAGAAGCTAAGCCTGGGCCCAGGAACCAACACATCCAGGCTTCTCCTTTCCTGTTTATACCACAAATCATGCGTCTCTTTTGTAGCTAATGTGAGGAATTTGCCGGCCACAAGAACTTCAGCTGTCAAAGTGAGGAAGGAGAGCGCTGGTCCTAGCAAGTCTGCCATGTCTGGGCTGGCTTCTCACGGGTTTAGTGCCTCCCCAGCCACTGAGGAGCCCGTGAGAGAGAGGCAGACGGCGGGGGGCACTCCTCACTTTGCAGGATCCTCACAGGCGCAGTTTCAGTTATGACTTGGTTAATTAACAACCCTCTCCTCCTCCACGCACCTGAAATGTCCGCAGACATTTGTAGACGGAAGAGTTCCATAAAGAACAGACTTCTCTTCACACTCTTCAGTCCCCGTGTCACTCTACAAATAACGGAGGCACGCCCCGTCACTGAGCGACCACACCTTCTCTCTCGAAGTCCTTGAGCGGTTGAGTGTGCCCATCTGTGACTCCATTCACGCACAGGGCATGTGGCATTGCTGCCTCGTTTCCCTCGATAAGCCCACTTGGCATTCTGCATGGACAGACCATGAAGAAGGGTGTTGGTCGGCAAAGACACAAGTACAGAAAACAATGAGAAGTGGTAACATGGGAAGTGAAATTGGATTGGAAGCCAGATGGAGATACAGGAGAAATAGTTGGCAGTGGAAACATTGGCATTCCCCCTGTCTCATAGACATGGAGACCCCTGTAGATAAACTCCAAATACTTCAGCTCCCATCATTACTGTTACCATTTCTCCCTTCCCTGTTTCTACTTCTGTGTTCCCTTGTTCTGTTAATGTCCACCTCCTTCTAGGCGGTTGGGGATTTTAATTATCAGTGTTACCTCCCACCCTTCCTTCTTTCTCTGTCTTCAGACTCCAGTAGTTCCCCAAAAAGAAAGTCCAAGGTGTTGGTCTATGTCTCACAGAGTTTCTTTGGTAATTACATTAAATATCTTCGTGATAAGCACTTAGAAAAAACTTGGTGCAGATGAACCAAAGCCTTGTCAGATCTCCATTTGTTTATCTTCCTCTCTTCTTATCTTACTCTTCCAACTCTTTACTTAGCAGGCTCGTTACCTTCCTCATTTTAATCTTCTCCCAGCTGACTTTTCCATGCTTTACCCTCCCCAGTGCTCCAACACCCCCATCGCTGTTCAGGAAGGGTAAGCTCCTTAGCCAGTGCTGTAATTCGGTCTTTGACTTGGGTTGTGCCTCACAGATTCGTCTCCGACTCATCCCCATCCCAGCTATGCTACACCAGCTCTGTCTCTTGACATCCACTCCCCCCAATTATTCTTGGTTGCCTCATCTCCAGATTCTTCCCATCTATTAGGACCCAGTTAAAATGTCAACTCCTCAACAAACATTTCATACGCACGCATCCAGGGACAGAAGGCAAAACTCTTCATATCCTGAGCCGCTCTCCTGCCCATGCTCGTGTGATGCACACATCTCACTAATTCCACGACCGAAGCTTCCAGATCGTGCTCACACACCCACCGTGGCCACAACCCCCCTCGTCCGGACACTGTTCGTTCATGAGACCTGTTCAACACTGACCGTCCTGTGAGGGTTTTCTCCAGTCCACTGCTCCCACTCTAGGGAAGATGTTTTATTTTATTAAAAACAACTTGATTTGGCCAAAAATGAAGACGTATATAGACATTTTGAAAAATTTAAAAAAATACATACATTACACACACTACCAGACTACATTTGTTAGCATGTTGTCATGTCTTACATGCATGTTACATGTACCTGTGCATATTCTATAGTGTGAGTGGCTGTAGTTAAATATTCTCTCTCTTATTAGTTATTTATGTCATTTCTAATTTTTGGTATTCTACATAACCACATGACAAATAGTATAGCAAGTAAACTTTTGCTTATATTTATTATTAAAACCTTAGAATACATTTCTAGGAAAAATTTTCCTGGGTCAAATGGCAAAAACATTTTTACATGTCTTTTAGTGTTGTTTTGTTTTTGTTTTTTGAGAGAGAGCTTGTGAGCTGGGGAGGAGCAGAGAGAGAGAGGGAGGGAGTGAATCTTAAGTAGACGGCACGCCCAGCACAGAGCCCGATGTGGGGCTCAGCTCCATCTCATAACCATGAGATTATGACCTGAGCCAAAATCAAGAATCAGGCACTCCACCGACTGAGCCACTAAGGCACACCCGCATTTTTATAGTCTTAATACAAATATTTCTATCAAGCGACAATGACCATTTCACTTGCCCACTATGAAAAATGATTTTTTCATCTGCTTACAATGTGCAGAATAAATTCCAGCTCCCGAGCATGCTATTCAAAGTGTCTATTTTCCTTATGTTTGAAACACTGGGAAGGGGTTACAGAAAAACAAAAGGGCTGAAGAGTAGCTTGCTGTGACCCGAGATGTGAAAGACGACTACTGAAAGATTGGTGTGTATTTCCATAATTTCACTCTGAAACAGAAATATATACACTTTTATCTATTCATCGATCTATTTATTGAATTACTTCTATACAAATAGTATCATGTCATAATATTATCCTGAGCATTATTTTCTCAGTTAATAAACATAGTCAACGCATTAGGTCCTTTCCTGTCATTCCGCCTCATTCTGTGTAGCGCCACACATTTTTCCATTGCCTGATTATGCCATCGTTTATGTAACCCACACCCTGTCAGGGTGTTTGGGTTGTTTTCAGTTTTTCGCTGTGATCAGCCATGCTGTGTATGCACATTTCCGTTTTTATGGTCATTTCAAAATTGCTTTTCAAAGGAGTAGCTATGGCCTCCGCCCATGTATGAGAAGGAAGGGTCCCCACATTTTCACTGAAACCACATGAAGTGTTTTAATCCTCGTCAACCTGGCAGGAAGAGAAACTGTCTCTACAACATTTTGTTTCTTACATTTATTTGTAGCTTTTATTTTTTGACATGTTTGACATATTTATGTTTAGTCATGTCTGTCTCTTTGCTTTTACTTGAATTCCCTTCCTTATTTCTCTCTGCCTGACAAGAACCCTCCTAGACATCTTGAGGCAGAAGTGGACACATGCCTCTCTCTGACCTGAAGCTTTATTCGTACCCATTGGAGCTTGTGATGCGGTATTGCCGTGGGAATGGGCTCCCGGTTCCTCACTGACCTCTGTCTGAAAGGGGGTTCTGTCTGAGCCTAGAAAGACTCCGGTGTGCTCACAGGGGTGCTTCCTGGAGCACCACTGCCATAATTAAGAGGTGGGACTGTGGCAGGGCCCCTGGGGGCTCATTCGGCTGAGGGTCTCACTCTTGATTTTGGCTCAGGCCAGGATCTCACGGTTCTTGAGTTCAAGTCCTGCATCAGGCTCTGCATTACCAGTCCAGAGCCTGCTTGGGATTCTCTCTCCCTCTCTCTCTGCCCCTCCCCTTCTCTTTCTCTGTCTCTCTGTTAAAGTTAATCAGCTTAAAAATAAAGATGTGAGAATGTGGCCATGTGCTCGTGGGGAGCAGGGCGTAACACAGACTTGTCGAATCGCTGTGTTGCACACCCACAGCCAATGTGACGCTGTGTGTCCTCTAGCCTCCCACAAAAATAAATAAGTAAACACACACGCACACGCACCTTAAAAATGAAATGTAGAAACAAACTATCTTTTAGTAGAGGGCTAGAAAAATCAGCAATTACCCTTACTTTTAAAGTGAAGGAACAAAATCTACATTTTTCGGTGTGAAAGACTTTCATGTAAGTAGCACCGAATGTAAAAAGCAGCTTGAAAAAGGTCCAGGACGTCCATGCCAACCTGACCTCTCTTACGCAGTCAGCATTCAGTGTACAAAACAGGACCAGAGACTTGGGAGCTGTGTGCATGCACACACGGAACCAATGGAAATGTGAGGCGGGGAAATGCACGTGGGACCGGCCCGTCCACATGTTGGAAATGTGCGGTGAGAACAGACGAGTGAGGGGGGAGAAGGGGCGTGTGGCCTTACGTGTGAGGCCTCGTTGTCGGAGAGGCTCTGCGGGCGCGGAGGCAGCCTGTTCGCGCTGGAGCAGGTGGGCAGAGTCTGCTGCGGCCTCTGCTCCCTCCGGGCTAAAATCATTGTGTGTCAGACGTCTACAAACTGTGCCACACGGCTCACACTTCACGCCCGGTGAGCTGGAGTTTCCTCTGCATATGCAGTATGCAGAAAAGTCGCTGAGATCCGTGTACCGTGTCCTCCTATATAACGTGTTAGGATTTTTATCTTGATTTTGTGCAGCCCAGCGGAGGAGAGACTGGAACCACCGGTCAGGAGCGAGGGACTTGAGTCGGTACCTCCGCTGTGGTCCTTCTCCCGGCTGCTTGCACGGCCCGGCGGCAGCCCTGCCTGAATACTGAGCTTTCCACACGTGGAGGGTTTTTACGTTGCTCTCAGGAGCGTCTGTAAATCCGATAGAAGTGGATCAGACTGTGATCCAGAACGGATTTTGAGTGACACATCCCCGCTTTCGTGTTGGTATTGCAGATAATGTATTTTTCTGAAGGTGAAACGTATAGAAACACAGCAGAGGAGGAGACGGGTCAGCGGCCAGCCGGCATCTCCGTGCTGGACACGCGGCCCTTCAAGTGTTTCTCTCGCTCGGATCCTACCTCCTAGTGGGGCGCTTCAGGAATCACGCGGACACCCCATAAACGTCAGACAGGGATTAGCTTAAAGCAAAGCAGTATCAAGCTCACCTTTGATTTGTGAGCCTGAGAAAGCTTTGAAACAGAACTGATGGTCTAAAAGGGGGAATCGTTTCATTGTTTCACCCTTCATATGCGGCTCTGCCTAGATCTTGGCCGTTTGGGTCCGTCCCAGACAGAGGGTCCTCAGGGGCACCGGTGGGCTCACACCCAGGAGCCCGACCCCCTCCCCGGTGGTCAGGTAACACGGCGCGCACGGTATCCGTGGGTTTGGGCAAACGGGATGCGCCGGCGTGCATGCCGTCGGTGCTCAGTGTTCTCGGTGAATGAGTGTTCTGAGTAAGTGTGCGAGCTGTGCTCTCTCCCACAGCCTGCACTTCATCGTCTTTGACACCGAGACGGCCCACGACATCCTGAAGGTGTGGGACGGCCCCGTGGACGGCGGCATCCTGCTGAAAGAGTGGAGCGGCTCCCTGCTCCCCGAGGACGTCCACAGCACCTTCAGCTCGCTCAGCCTGCAGTTCGACAGCGACTTCTTCATCAGCAAGTCGGGCTTCTCCGTCCAGTTCTCAAGTAGGTGACGGCCGCCCTCTCCCGTACCCTCGAGGCACGTTGGTGCCTCCGAGTCAGAGCTCGGTGTGGGTTCTCAGGCCTCCCCGCGGATGGAGGGACTTTCTGTCGAGCATGATGGGAAATTTGGAAAACATGTATCAGAAGAAAAGTTTGTTTTGGGGAGTGCTGTTCGTTAATCAGGAAGGGGTAGGCAGTGGATTGCATTGGTTACGTGGAAAAATACACACGTGATCTTAAAGGCTTGACTTCACTAGGGAAACCCGGGCCCCAGACAGATGCAGGTCTCTACCTGAGTGTCAGGTTCCCCTCTGGTGCCCCTGCAAGCCCAAACCAAGCCGGGGTCCCTAACTGTGGTGTGAGGTCCCCACACAATGGAGCCGCTCCAGGAGTCCGCTCCCAGCCGCTCTGCCTAGAAGCGCCCTGACTCTTCTGCTTCGGGCCAAGGTCTCAAGTGGCTCAGGTGAGACGGAAGTCTCTGGGGGCTCGCCCACGGGACACTCGTGGCGGCACGTTTGCGCTATCACCTCCTGAGGGATGGGTTCCGCCTTTGATTTTGTTTAATTGTCCAGCCCGTGTTTACTGAGCATTTCCCAAGAAGGAAGGAGGGAGCATATTTTGTGGAAGTTGCACGTTTGAGGGCCCTTCGAGTGGCACCATGGAGGGGTCATATATCCGGCCAGCCGTGGGCATTAAGCAAGTGGAGTTCACACGTGAGCCCCGTCCTGCCTGCCTTATCCCTGGGCGGGTCACTGGTGAGCCGTATTTAGGATTTCCATGAGAAAGTGGGCTTGGCTCAGTCGAATACTTTAAAAAGTTGCTAATAAAAATGAGATTATCATCTCATTTGCAATAATTTGCAATACTTTGCAAACATGTGCTGGATTTTTCACTGGCCTATGGTAAAAACATCAGAGGTAAGTTCGTACCGCTAATGTAACTTGGGGGGGGGAGTGTCCATTATTTTCGTATTTTTGCTCTCCATCTTCAGAAACGGTGGTGAGCAGATAGTGGATGTGTCTCTGGCAAAACAAAAATGTGGGCAACGCTATGAGGTGTTTGTCTTTCTCTCCTACCCATTGTATACTTTCCTAATTTTTCTTAATAGATAACGTTTTAGAGCAACTTTAGGTTCACAGCAACTTTGAGAGGAAAGTACAGATGTTTCCCACACCCCGGCCCCCACGTGCCCGGCCGCCCCCATTGTCAGCGCCTCCCAGATAGCGCACTTGCCACAGTGATGAACCATGGTGATGCCGTTGTCACCAGAGGCCACGCTCATACTGGGGTCATGGTTGGTGCTGTGCATTCCTCAGGTGTGCACAAACGGGTGATGACACCCATCCGTCATTAGCGTGTCACACCATCATCTGCGGCCCTGCAGATCTGTGTTCCCACTGACCACCCCTCCCCGGTGCCCTCCACCACTGGCAGCCACACATCTACCGTCTCCCTGGTTCTGACTTTCCCAGGAAGCCATAGAGCTGGGGCCACCTGGTGATTCCAGGCTCAGTCTGTAGATTTTTCAGATACGTTTCGTACCCTTGGTGCTGCATGTTGAAGGCTTCTCCATGTCTTTGCACCTCCTCTCTGTGATGGACAACTCATTTCTTTCTAGCGATGGGAAATAGTTCATTGTCCAGTGGACCAGAGTGTATTCACCCTTCACCTGCTGAAGGCCTCCTGCTTATTTACGGGGTTTGGCGATCGTGGATAAGGCTGCTGAATACGTCCTTGTGCAGGTTTTGTGGGAACACAGGGTTTTAATTCATTTGGGCAAATACCAGGGAGCGTGATTACTGGACCGCATGTAAGAATATGTTTAGTTTCATTCCTAGCCTTTCAAAAACCTTCCCCTTTTAAAGTTCTTGCAGAACCCAGAAACCACTTATTTTCTTAGGTTCATTCATGATTCCTTCATTTCAAAAGACAGCTTCCTGCTTTGGTATTTTTTTAAAAAGGCCCTTTGTTTTATTTGTGAGTCATAGACATTTTGATTCTCCTTATAAATTCATATGTTGATGTTTAGGAAGTGGTCAACATGAACACATCCACTAAGGTTCCTACAGAAATGAAACTTGCTTATTTTTTGTAAATTCAGGGTTCCATGTAAAATTGTCAATTCTATGCCTACAAATGCGTGACTATTGGCGATTTCATGTGGTTTGACCAGACCCTTGCACATGAACTTTCCCTCCTCCCCCATTCCCAGCTAACAAGTCCCTAAGTCTGGTAATCTTTGAGAAATGCCATGTTGGGGCAAAAATACTGTTGACTCTGAGGTTCTTTTAGGAATGGGTTTCTGCGAGCTTGTCTTTAAAACTTATAAGAAGGAAAAAAAAAAGAGATAAAACTTTTCTTGTCATAATTTAGAAAAATCTTCCTGGACTCTGATTAAGGAAACTTGAGTTTCTCTCTTTACCTCTAAAGATTTGTGACTGACCCTCTATCTCCTTTATTGCTTATTTGTGAATTGAAGATATTATGCCAGTGCCTAAGGACATTTGCACTTAACCCAATATCCTGTGTTCAACATTCTCTCTTCGCCTTTTTAGATTATTCTCTGCCATTGCTTGGGCTCCTCTCTGACATAGAGGGGACATGCATGCACTGGGCCTTCTCTCCTGTTTGGATCCATCCAGTGGGGAGCTCTGGAGGAAAAGAGAGACAGACCATAGAGTGTGGCCAGGGGTCTGATGCACCCTGGTCCCTTTGCGTCAGGTTCCCTGGGCCTGGCTACATCCCTCAACCGAAGCTCGCTGCCCTTCTCAGGAGGCTATGCCCATCCACGTTCTTCTCCAGATTCTTACGACAAATTCCCAGTAACCACACCTCTGCCTGGGATTAACTGTTTAAGGAAACCCTCTCAAATAATCCTCTGGGAAGTGTGAGATAGGTTTTGGGTTGGATCCTTATTTAATTGGAAATAGGTTTACAGTTCTATAAGCGAAGTGTATGAAATGGTCAAGGGCGTGTTCCACTCTATCAGTTACTAAAACAAATTCCATTTCTCATTGTTCTAAAGGAGATTATATCCAGTCCAAGCTCCCATGCATTAAGGTAGATGAGAAGTCCATCTACTTTACAAAGCCCCCTCCCCTTCTGTGGTGGGTGGGAAGTCAGGATACTTTCTGTGAGGGGAGTAGGAAAGACCAATCCCTCTCTGCCCTTGGTCTTACCCTCACGCTTGCCTCCCATGTGGTTCTGCTCGCTGTGGGGGCTGGTCTTGCCCTCGGTGGCCACACAGATTCATCTCATGTGGGCTCTGTCTGTGGACCACGGGCTAGAACAGAGCCTAGATGCTCTGTGAACTTCCCAGCAGAGTCTGCCATTCCTGGGACACCGGTGGGAACAAAACACCAGGACACGAGTCTCTGTGTCTCTGAGAACTTGATGAAAAGTTGCCTCTTAGACCTGGTTACCCTAGATGTGAGAAGCAGAACTTGCCCAGGGCCTGTTCGGCCTCAGCAAAGAAGTTTCCTAAAACCCTTCGGTCAGATAATAAAACTGACACTCCCACGTTCCAGGAATGTGTCACCACCAGCACCTGGGACATGTGGTCAACCCACCCTCACCCATGACCGATGTGCCACTCTCTGTCTCTGCAGTGCTGGGGCCTGCCTTTCCTCAACAGAGGCTCCACTGACAAAACAAACTTAAGCTGGAGTCTTTCTAAACCAAAGGCTGGAATTTCCTCAAAATGTGCAAAAGAGCCCATCCCTCCAGCCCCAGAGGGGGTGTTCCTCTTCTGTAAGTGAGGAGGAAACGTCCATAAATTTTTATCTATGATCTTGAGACTTCGTGTATAAGTTAGATTGTTTCACCGTTCATAAGTAAGCTAATGTTAAAATCTGAAGTATTAGCAGCACACCGCGATTTCAAAATAAAATGTTAAATGATAGAACTGAAAAAACATGTTTTCCTCATGTAATTGATGCCAAGTGTAAGCACTGTTGCCAGGCCAAGTGCCATTGATTCAATAGTACTAAGAGGTGTCTTGATAAGCCGTGTTAAGTTGGTAGTGGCCAGTAGGATGTGAGCTAAGAATTACAGGGTCACTGAGTTCTTGGAGGGAAAAAACTTACTTGGGCATTGGTTTTCATTGGTACGTAAGTCATCAGGTGTTAAGTAAGTTTAAAGTGTAGGAACGTGACATCAATGTCACTGTGCATCTCAACACATGTAACTGTACTAAGTTGGAGTTTTTCAATTTTGACGATATCTCTGTTCTCAAAACACCTCTTCAACTACTTCCCGTCTTTCTTTCTTAGTCTTCTTTATTCCACTGGCCACTCTCTTGTGGTCTCTTTTGTTGTTTCTGTTTTTGTTTTTGTTTTACCATTGTACTGTTCTTTAATTTTATGTGTATATTTACTCTGTTTTTTAAATTTAAATCCCAGTTAGGTAAAAGATAGTATAATAATGATTTCAGGAGTAGAATTTAGTGATTCATCACTTACCTATAACATCTAGTGGTCATTCCAACAAGTGCCCTCCTTAATGCCCATCGCCCAATTAGCCCAGCCCCCACCCAGCACCCTGCCAGCAACCCTCAATTTGTTCTCTGTATTTAAGAATCTCTTATGGTTTGTCTCCCTCTTTGTTTTTATCTTATTTTTGCTTCCCTTTCCTTATGTTCATCTGTTTTGTATCTTAAATTCCACTTAAGAGTGAGATCATAGGATATTTGTCTTTCTCTGACTGCCTTATTTTGCTTAGCATAATACACTGTAGGTCCATCCATGTAATTACAAATAGCAAGATTTCATCCTTGGTGATCCCTGAGTAATCCTCCATTGTGTATCTACACCACATCTTCTTTATCCTTTCATTCGCCGATGGACATCGGGGCTCTCCGCATGCTTTGGCTATTGTTGATAGCGCTGCTATAAACATTGGGCTGCACGTGCCCCTTCAGATCAGCACACCTGTGTCCTTTAGATAAATACCCAGGAGTGCAACTGCTGGGTCCTAGCGGTGCTCTATCTTTATCTTCTTGAGGAACCTCCACAGTGTTTTCCAGAGGGGCTGCACCAGTTTGCATTCCCACCAGCAATTCTATTGTGGCCCCTTTTGCTGGTTTTCCTCTTTCTGTCCTCAAACGTTAATGGCTGGATATCTCTAGCCTGGTACCGTGTGTGTATCTCTGTCAACATTCGCTCCTCGGGTTTTATCAGCCAACCTTCCAAACCCTGTGTCCTGAGCATCCCCTGCCCGCTGTCCAGTGGTCCCTTCATGTGGAGATACCTAGCAGGAAACGTGGGGCCCAAAACGTGACCGCAGTAAGCCAGTCCTTTCCCAAACCTGATCTCCTTGCAGGCTCCCTGTATGGCCGATGGCAGCTCCATTCTGCTAGTTGCTCAGGGCAAAACCTCCAAAGTCAATTTTTGAGAAACCTCTTTATCTCACACCCACATGATCCAGCAGCAAATCCAGTAGGGTCCATATTCAACACCCCAAATCCACCCGGTGCCCTCAGCCAGTGCACTTACCACCGTGGGCTAAGTCCTTTGGGATTGGGCTGAGTCACCGTGCCTTCCTCTCTCCTGCTCATGCCCCTTTGCTAACTTCCCTGAGCACAAGAACCAAGATGAGTCTTCATAAAGGCTGTAACATCCTCTGTGCCCACTTTCCCTAATTCACAGTTTCAAGGTCTTCCTCCATCACTGCCCTCCATCCTGTCGAACCCCTTGTAAGGAAGCACTCCAGCAGGACACCACGCCCCCCTCGGGATGCCCTCACAGGGTGTGTGTTCACTTTACACACTTACATACACGCCCTTATCTCTTTACTGGCTTAATGGACCCAAGTGTGGCCACACCACCTTTGAAGATTCCTTTAGCGGAATGAGTCGTTTGTGACTCAACAGTCTCCAAATCCAACACCCATACCTCTGCCAAAGTGCTATTGTGTCACCTGTGACTATTCTGTTTGCTGTTACTGGACTCAGTTCCTGGAAGGCAGACTATGTTTGTAGTTCTACAACCTGATGTGTAATTAGTGGCTAAAAAGGATTTGCTAATTGAGTATGCTTGAAACTATCGGGATGGCTTCAACTACATGACAGACACTGCATGTCACCTACAGCAGATGCTGTGTTTGGCATTAACTTTTGCTTCATTCAAAACTTTTAATAGGCAAGACCTTACTCATAAATATTTAAGGACTAATTTTAATAATAAAGATTCATTTTTTTCCTTCCCGGATTAGTTTTTACTGGATGTTGATAGCTAAGACAAATTATCTTCAGTGTTTATTATTAGAAGAATAATGGGCAATATAGACTGTGTTTTGACTAGTCAAGATCACATTATACAGATTCAATAAAAGTTAGACATCTTTGTTGACCATTTTAGTTATGATGAATTATACCTTTATCCTTTTTTATTTTTTTAATTTAATGGTTTTTATTTATTTTTGAGAGACAGAAGGAGACAGCACGAGTAGGGGAGGGGCAGAGAGAGAGGGAGACACAGAATCCGAAGCAGGCTCCAGGCTCTGAGCTGTCAGCACAGAGCCCGACGCGGGGCTCGAACCCACAGACCGTGAGATCATGACCGGAGTGGAAGCTGGACGCTCGACCGACTGAGCCCCCCAGTCACCCACCTTTATTTGTCCTTGATTGCTTAATTTCTTTTACCATTTAGAAACCAGGCAGAACATTTTTATTTTATAAAACTTAATGCCCATTTTTAAAATGAACCCAGTATAATCTATCATTTGATCAATTTTATCATCTCATTAAATCACAATCATTTTTCCCCCTGCTCTACAAATAGCCTTGGGACAGGGACAGCTGTTTACTGAGGGTGTCAGGAAAAGCACTTGCCTGGCCTCAGCCCCACACGTCTGTGTCTCACGACTGGGCCACAGGGGGTCTGCACCCCACATCCCCATGTGTATTTACTACACTTCCCCTAAAAGGAGCTTTTCTGCACTAGGAAATGAGCTGTTGAGGCTCCCAAATACTCAAACTCCATTAAAGGCCCACTGTCCTGCCAGTCGGCCTGTCATGTAAAACACAAGAACATGCATTGACTCGTGCAATTACGCTAATTGTAATCAGCCTAACATTTTTCATTAAAGCTTAATTACCATTTAATCATGCATAAAATGCAAGAAAACGGAGTTCAGCACACAAAATTGACCTTTGCTCTGGGGGTTAAGTGAGCCTCAGCTGAGCCTTCCGTGGTCTCTACCGCCCGCTCTGCCTTCCAAGGGCAAGTGGCTCCGAGCAAGCTGGCATCTCTGATTTTGTGAGATCGATTTCTTCATAAATAACGGCCGTGACTTAGCGGCTACATGACATCTCTTCCTAATTTGCTTTACTGAAAGGTAATTTAATACATACAATTTCAGGTAAAAAAAAAAAAATTCACTGTCTGTAATGAGAGAGGCCGTTGGGGCTGCCAGTCACAGAATGGGCTGGGACACTGTCGCGGGGGAGACCCCGCCAGGAGCCCTGGGTCCTCGGGCCAGGTGTCCGTGACGGCAACACACAGCAGGTACGGCTGGGACCGCTGACCCTCTCTGCTCGCCCAGAACTTTTCTCCTGGGACCGGCTGTGAGCAGCTCGAGGAGGAAGAGTTGTACTCAGCTTCGATGAGCCATGCCCAGCAGACTCCGAGCCCGTGGACTGCACTGAGGGGGCGGGAGATGCCAGCTGGGCTGGGGCTCTGAGTCCCGTAGTCCATGCACGGCATTTTAGCTGTGATTCGTTTCTTTCTGATACCAACAAGATTGGTAAGAAAAGGAAAGGAGAGAAACAGGACAGTTAAATGACACCTTTGCTGTTTGTGAGACTTTATCTTGTTTCCTCTGGTTTTATTGAAATATAATACAGCGTTGTAGACATTTAAGGTGTACAGCCTGGCGATTTCCTACGTTTTGCAGACTGATTAGCACCTTCCTTTCTTCTAACACCTCTGTCACATCGTGTGATCACCATTGTTAGTGGTGAGAACACGTAAGATGTTCTCCCTTAGGAAGGCTCATGTATATCATACAGTACTTTTCACTGTGGTCACCACACATCAGATGCCTAGAATTCCCTTATTTTGTTACTAGAAGTTTGTGCCATTTGACCAACATCCTCCCATTTCCTCCCATTTCCCTCACTAGCCTGCTGTGACTACCTTTCTATGATTCTATGAATGTGCCTTTTTTAGATTCCACCTATGTGATGTTACACAATATTTGTCTTTGTCTGATCCATCTCACTTAACATAATGGCCTCAATATCATCTGTATCATCACAAATGGCAGGATTTCCTTCTTTATTAAAACTAAATAGTGTTCCATTATGTGGGTATATAGATAGATACAGAGAGAGGGAGAGACAGAGGCAGATCTAAGTGGGATTACATCCTATCCATTCATCTGTTCAGGGACACTTGGGCTGTTTTGTGGTCTCTTGTGAGTAATACTGCAGTGAACATGGGGTGCAGATATTTATTCAAGATCCTATTTTAATTTTCTTTGGATAAGTGCCCCATAGTGAGAATACTGGATTGTATCGCAATTCTACTTTTTTAGTTCTTTGAGGAACTTCCGTTGTTTCCCATGGTGGCCGCATCAATTTATATTCCCACCCACAGTGCACAACGGCTCCCTTTTCTTGAGGATGGCTCTTTGATGCTTGATATAAAAGAGGATATCAACATTCTTCTATAGAACCACCATCTGGAAGGTCATCTGGAACTGCCTTTCTGCGAACATAGATCCTACCCATGCTCAAAGCTCATTGATCAGACCTCAGGCGGCAGTGATGTCTGTGGGCACCCACGGCGTGCTGACCCTTCCCCAAGACCTTGGAATAAACACGTGGTCTATTAGGCAGACTTATGCAAACTTAATTTAAGGAAAGGGAAATGCTCCCAAATTTAATAGACCAAACTATCACAATGTCTTTAAAAACATGTCATTCAAAAGTAAGTCGAGTCAGGAATGAAAGCATGGAAAATGCAAATCACCGTGGTGGTAAATGTCAAGATTAGCCATCTAATCACACCCCACCCGTGATAAGGGTTACCCTGGGCCTCCCCATGTGTGCGGTGCCGTAGGTGTAAGACTTTCACAGCGATGAACTTGACCGTTCATTTGTTCACTCATGTGTGGATCCATTTTGTCACCATTTATTGACCCTTTCCTATTATGTCTCTGATCTGCTGCTGTGGAAGGCAGAGACTGCCCCAGGCATTAAAAATGGTAGGAGAAAGGCAATCGGACAAAGTGTGGGGTTACCGTGCCCCTGAAACACCGTGTGTCTTTCATCAGCAGTCCCGCCCACCTCTGGCTCCCACAGCTCCTCTCCGTGCCCATGCCCTCCGTGGATGACCGTCCAGCGCTGGTTCTCAGCTCCCGTCTTCTACCCTTTGGTCTTCTCCACTGCATTCCCCTAGCTCTTCAGATGCACACTGGTCATGCTTCACCGAAAACTCTTGAAAAGTTAAGTTGAAGCCTGTCTCTCTTCTACTCTGGTATCGATCTATCTCCACCCTCTCCACCCCTGTTTACTTCATTCCTTTGCTTTTACTGGGGCACCGAGGCTGTTACTTTCTCCCTCCTTCCCCTCCCTTTTAACTTATGAGTCCTCTTCCCTATCAGAGCAATGTTTTCCTTAGACTCTCCTGCTCTGCTGGACCCTTATCTGAGGAGCTTCGTGCCATAGTCCCGTCTCATTCTCATGCAGCCTGGGGGAGCTCCTGACAGGAGCCACACGAGCTGGCCCCCTCTCCACCTGAGATGTCGGCCATCGCCTGGCCAGGGCTCGGCTACGGTAACTTACTTGTCCGGCGAGCTCTTGTCCCCAGTCACTTTATCATTTCCAAATTCCACCACTTTCCTCCAATCATCAAACTGGTCATATTCTCTTTGATGTACTAATGACTTCAAATCATGCCTCAACAAAGTCAAAGCCATCAGAAGGCTGCCTTCTGCTTCCCTCCAATAGACGTATAATCCTGTTCTTCCCTCTGTTTCCTCTCTCCGGTGACCCAGAATATCAGCCCCTTCTCCTGAGCAAGGCTCAGCCTAACTCAGGATATTCCCATAGCTGCCACAGGGGAGCTTGGCCTGTGTGTTCACCTCTTTCTTTCCTTAATTTCATCCTTCACTCTCCCTGATTCCTTACTTCTGGTATAAATGCTCAAATCACAATATAGAATTCGTATGTAAGACGACCTTTTCCACCTTTGGGGTTCATCTCTTTCCTCTTCTCACACCAGAACAGAACCTTACAGCTCGGTCACATCGTGACAGCCAGGGTCCAGGTGACCCGGATGGGACCTTCATCATATAAGCCACCACGGCAGCTGGGTCTCCACCAGCACTGGGCTCAGTCCAAAGGACCATTCATGGGACCGCTATTCTGTTGAACTTGTATTTGAGAAAGGCCAGCTTGGCAGAGAGCAAATCTGATCACATAAGCACCTGCTTGAAAACTACTCTAGTTTTTCATTGACATGACAAATTCTGTCACATGACCTGGAATCAGTCAATATCCAGCTTCTGTCTGCCTCTGTCTTACACTCCTTGTTTCCACCAAACCCTTTTCTCTTGCTTTTAGACCTTCTCTTGGCTGTTCCCTTGGCTGACACTACCTCACCCTCCACCCCCAACCACTGTCTTCATTTTACAAGTGAAATGCACCCTCTTTTAGGAGATTCTCTGAACCGAAACCATAGCTAAGAATCCATCTTTCTGTGATTTTTACCATTTCCCCTTCATAACACTCACCACAAAGTACTTTTACAGTTTCCTGGTTGTTCCTGAGCACCTGGTACTGGGAGGTCATAGATATTTTGCACTAATTATCGCATTTACTGTCTGTCTCGCATTCGACACATAACAGTTTTTTGCCTTTATTTTTGTCTTCTTTCCTGTATGTATGTCCGTGTTTTCCGCCTTTTTTTTTTTTTTTTTTTTCAGTTCTTGGTTCTGGTGAGACTGAATTTTCTAAATGAATTACTTTTTTTACTATTCCTCCTTTAATATTCAGTCTTCAGAGCCGCTCCCATTCCTCCCAGGAGATGTGTGTCAAACTGCATTTTAAAGCCACTTAAAGTAGAGCTCCCCGAATAGCTCACTGAGGCCGTTGGAAGACCGTGCGCCATGCGAATCAGAGTAGCATGCTTGGCAACACTTAGCGCTGTTGAAAAGGCTACAGGCTTTCCAGTTGCTAGCGATCCTATCACCAAGCACACGGCGGGGTGGGGGGAGATGTACATATATGATTTTATTGTATAAATACATAGTTTTTATGATATCTTTACATATATAAATTACACATGTATAATTTAAGCATAATAAGACTGATTTGAACTGTGACAACTGCATGATCTCAAACACACACACACACATACACACACACAGACACGATTTTTAGAACAGCCAACACACAGTCGTGGTTTTCTGTGCATATGAGAACATCTGGCCGGGGGCTAAGCCCTGTCTTCACCAGTGGTGTCAACTTCAGCATGGAAGTCAAACTCATTAGCAATAATTTCCATGGTAATGAGGTTTAATTAGGCCATAATGCTGTTTTTTTCCATCACGCACTTTTCATGAGGACTGTACTCAAAGGTAAGGAAGATAAAAGCACCTTGACTTAGTGCTTTTCTCCAAATGTAAGGGATTGCAAGCTCCTGTTCCCAGTTCTAGAAGCAGACTCGAGGGTGGTATTACGTGATCAATGATGTCGTCTGCGGTTCTCAAGTTAGACTCTTCCCTCTCTTTGGTCCCTTGCCTCTCACCACTCAGTTCAAACCGACTGGTACGTGGCAAGAAAGCAGACAGCGAATGTCGATTTGACTTCAAAATAGGAAAAGGTAGTAACAAAATAAGTATCCCTTTATCATGCTAATGATATGATGCCAGAGCTTTGCAGTGAAGCTGAGGTTTCTAGGACCTACGGAAAGTGTTCATCAGGCCTTTGCAATCAATCAATAATAGGCAGATTTGCAAAACTCTCTGTGAAAAGCTTGACAGTAAGTATTTCCTCTCCTCCAGTCTGTCAGACGCAGCAGGTCATCATTCGGACCTGATAGAAATCTGAGAGCCAGATGAACCATGATTCCTTGTGTGAATAGAGGTTTTGAAAAGGATCTTTGCAGGGTGAGGGTTGAGGGTTTAATTTTGCTTTTGTTTTTGATATAAAGAACCTAAAATCACTTTCATTAACTGAATGAAGGGTTCCTCAGTGTTGTGAGGATGCGAACCACAGCCAAGACTGTACGGCACGTTATGCTATTAGGTATAAGGTGGTTTTATTTTTTTATTTTTTAATTGTTTTAAGCATATTTATTTTGAGAGAGAGAGAAAGAGCTGACACCGCATAGACCCTAATGTGGCACTCGACCTCACCGACTGTGAGATCACAACCTGAGCCAAAATGGAGAGAGGGATGCCTACCAACTGAGCCCCCAGGTCCTCCCCGGTGGTTTTAAACATAACTTTAAAGAGAAAAGTATTTCTAAACTTCAAAGGACAGCATGCTTGGTGTCTCATACGTTTCTGTACTTGACGTGAGGGAAGAAAAAGTGCTGATTAGTCTAATTCTCTCCGAGAACTCACAGTCCTCTCCTCAGAGGGCGTGAGCTCACTTCACACGGCAGCCCTAGGTACTTAATTAGGACAAGTGATTCTTGAATCATTGCTAACACTATGAGTCTGTTATATTTTTAGGGCTTTTATTAAAAAGTTTCAAAGTACTTTCTTTAGATGGTCTAAGTTTTACAACTATATGATATCCAAAGCTCAAAAATATAGTTTCATAACTAACAAGTAGATGTTGGAGCATTTGTTTGCAAGAAAAAGAAAACTGATCTGATTTTAGATATTGCCTAAATTGGACATTTATTCTATGCCAGTAATATTCTCTATCCAATAATTGATTATGAGTCTTTTTGAGCTAATTTAAAAAGTTAATTTAAACAAGTTAGTTTAAAGTAAGCATTGTATTATAAAATACAAATAGGAGAATTAGAATCCAGCTATAAAATTTGATTAAGCAAGGGAAAAAGAGAAGGGAGTGACACATATATTAAAATTGAAAGTTAGTGGGATGGGAAATTCAATGCACTGGTTAATAGTTGAAGTAACATTTCTTAAATTATTCTATTTTCATTTAATCAGCATAAAACATTTTTATGGGATTCAGGCTGAGCTTTGCTCCAATGAAATACACATTCCTTTCTGTGCAAAATCAAAGTGATTGATTTATTTCTGATGCCTATTAAGTCCTTTTAATTGTAGAATTCAATGTATACTTATGTTTGATGGATATGTTTTTAACATATTTTCATACCTATTCAGCACTTGTTAAGTATAATAAGACAAATTTTCCACTTTTGAAATATTGTGACACAGAACTCTTGAGTGGGAGATCGGGAGTATTTAGTGTATTCTTATAATGTCTACACATCTGTTTTAACACCTGTACTTCAACCGATGGCCTCCAATCTCCCGTGCTCTCAGAGGTTCCAACATGTCTGTCCGAGGAATCCTTGTGCTTTGATTTAGTTTTCCTCACTGCTGGCTCACAGTAACAGCCCTGATAGAGCCTCGTGGGTAGATACGAATTGTGTTCCCTAGAAAGCACTTTTCCATTTGGTTTAGTTTGGTTTAGTTTGTGTTGTTCATTCCAACGGGAAGTGTTGTTGTCCTCAAGGAATGGGCAAAAATGCCATCATAAAGGGTCCATCTTTAAATTTGCTGAGACATACCAAGAATTTACAATCATGAAACCTGTATTGCTTTGTGCCATGAAGAAACATTGACAGATATGTGATTTTTGTGTTGAGTCCAGATACATTTTTAATCCCTTTGTATTTGGAAATGAAACGTGTATAAAAATAACTTCGGGCTTGTATTCATTGTCATTCAAATGAGCATTACTATGTTTATGTAATTTTTTACATTAACATTTTTCTTCAGTATTAATTATAAATTCACACACACTTGTGAGACATAAAACAGAGAGAGTCCGTGGATCCCTTACACCATCTCCCCTGAATGGAACACTTTGCTGAGCAAGAGGACAGATCACAGTTAGGGTGGTGGCGTTGGTGGAGTCAGTAAACAGAGCGTTTGCCACCAAGAAGGCGCCTCTGGACGCACCCGAGTACTCACCCATCCCCCCTGCGCCCACTCCATCTTACACCCACAACTGTTCATCTGTTCTCCGTTGCTGTAACTTCGTAATTTCAAGAATGTTATATGCAAGGAGTCAAGGCGCATTTGATAGGGACTCTGCACTCAGCCCGTTCTTCGTAGAGTCGCCCTGGCTATTGTCTGTATCCACAGTTATTTCTTTATACTGCTGAATACTCCACGGAATGGGTATACCCGCTTGTCTAATCATCCACCCGTGGAAGGGTATCTGGGTTATTTCTAGTTTGGGACTATTACGAATATAGCGCTATAAACATTCACGCACAGGTTTTTGTGTGAACATAACTTTTCATTTCTCTGGGAGAAATGCCCAGAAGTCTAATTTCTGGGTTGAATGATAATTGAATGTTTAGATCTTAGCGGCCAAATGATTTTCCAGAGTAGCTGAACCATTTTACATTTCCACCAACGATGCATAAGGGATTCTGCTGCTCTGAATCCTCCCCCAAGTCTGAAGTCGTCTGTGTGTATACATGTAAACATAATAGTAGACAATATTAGCTCTGCTCACAGAGATTGTGCAGTCCGCTAATAGCTCATGATTAAATGTCCTCTCATGTGCTTATGCCTCATCTGTATATTCTCTTCAGTGAAATGTTGCCTTATGCCTTATGCCCATGTTCATTAGATTATTTTTCTCATCTTGAACATTCTTTATGTATTTTAGATACTAGTCCTTTGTCAGATCTGTGGCTCTCAAAACTTTTTCTCCCAGGATATAGCCATTCTGTTTAACCTCCTAACAAAATATTTCACGAAGGGAAGTTTTCAACTTGGATGATGTCTAATTTATAAACTTTTCCTTTTATGGATCATACTTTTGTTTTCATGTCTAAATGCCCTGCCCTCAATCCTGAAGATTTTCTAAAACTTTTGCAGTTTTACCTTTTCAATGGGAATACTTTTCTTGTAAGGTATAAGACTTAGGTCAAGGGCCACCACCCCCCTTTTTTCCCTCTTGTGTATTGCTCCAGTACCGTGTGTTATGTATGAAATAGAGAGTTCTTTCCCTGTGCACTTGAGCAAGCATTACCTCCATTCTTTGAAGGACTCTCACATTTTCAGAAATGAAATATGTTGAGACATAATTAGGTGGCATTTTGTAGAATTCAGACCCACATTCTTTCATTTAGGGTCCGGACTTCAGTGAACATACCCCAGGAGATGAGTTAAGATTTCTCTTTCTGTGTATTTTCTAAACCTTTTCCAGCCACTTAAGCATTAAATCACATGTAAAAGAATTCCAACTGCTGGTTATTATTTATCCTACAAAATACAAAGAATGTGACCATTAGGAAGATTTCCCTATTCATGACTAGAATCTAACCTAGAAGAGACACTTTCAGAAAATTGATAACCTGATCATGTATGTAAGGAGTTGAATTCATAAAGAATTCAAATCCATTTTCTTAACTCTAGAACATGAGAATTGATGTGATAATGCCTACTACTTTCTTAAAGACCAATGCAAGGGTAAGGAAAATGTCATATGAAGGCGGAGTTATTACATGATTGTTGTCTACACCAGGGGCCAAGAGACTTTCTCTAGACAGAGATAGTAAGGATTTCAGGCTTTGCAGGGCCCATGGACTCCATGCAGCATTTTTTCAGCCCTGTGGCTGCAATGTGAAAGCAGCTGTAGACAATACATTATTGAATGGTCATGGCCATGTCCCTGTAAAATTATATTCATGAACACTTGAATTTCATGAACACAATTTGAATTTTTTTGTGTCATGAAATAGTATTTTTCTTTTGATATTTTTTCAACCACTTAAAGACATAAAAATCATTCCTAGCAGGCCAGCCCCACCAAAACAGATGTTGGACTAGATTTGGACCACAAGTCATAGGTTATCAGCTCCTGCCTTAGACTACTTAAAGCAAAATCAATCAGCTTATGCTTTAATATTTGGATTAAAATCATCAGTTCAAAAAATTGGAGGGTGAGATGGAAGGTTCAGTATCTCAACTATGTACACATTAAAATTTCAAATATGCTTTTCTGATGTCCAATGAGAAAAGACAAATGTATTTCATTGGTCACCATATTGGTTTCTAAGCTCATCGAAAAGTAAATAACCTCTGACAGACACAGCAAATCTAATACTATAATACTGAGATGTCCCAACCTTCTAAATATATAAAGACTATATGTATGTTGTTTATTAATGACTTCATCCAGGCAGCCAATCAGGCCGTGGGTGTCTGTAATGTGGCAGGCACTGTTCTGATAGTTGGGTGTGACTGAGTGAATGCAGCAAAGGTCCCTGGTTTGCAGAGCTCACGTTCTTGCTAAAACCGTGTGAATTTTCAGTCGTACTTATGACTTCACACACGCATTCCATTCTGTAATCAGACAATTAATCATAGTGTCAGGGTGGCCCTGGTGGTTAAGCGTCCAACTCTTGATTTCAACTCTGGTCATGATCTCACAGTTCATGGATTCAAGCCCTGTGTCTGGACTCTGTGCTGACAGCATGGAGCCTGCCTGGGATTCTCTCTCTGTCCCTTTCTTTCTGCCCGTCCCCTGCTCTGCATGCTCACTCACTCTCTCTCTCTCAGCTAAAAACTAAATAGAACATTAAAAAAGCAAACAACTCAGAACACCGAGGCATTCTAGCAAACAAATGCGTGCACACCGTTAAGTCGTTAAGTGTGTTTTCACTGACGACTCATCTCACCCCAGTTATTATTACCACATGTCACTCCTGAACCAGCGACGTCCCCTTCCGGGACCCAGGAGCTCCCGGGGCCGGGCCCACCCTGGAACTACCCCATGTCCCCCAACTGCCACCTGCATCGTTTCCGTCACACAGTCTGCTCCTTACCCCCTCAGAGAACCCTATCTCCCTGAGTGTTACTTTTCCACAAGCAGCTTCCTGTGGTCTATCCTCCACTTCTTTTTTCTTTTCAAATGTGTATTGAAGTTCTAGTTCGTTAGCCTACAGTGTAGTCGTGGCCCCAGAAGTAGAACCCAGTGATTCCTCTCTTACATGCAGCGCCCAGTGCCCATCCCCACAAGCGCCCTCCTCACTGCCCATGCCCCCAGCCCACGCGGCTCACAAACACTAATAACTTTACACTTTGCATTTACTCCACGTCTGTCATTTACACAGCTCCACATGTATGTTTGCTGCCTTTCTAAACATTTCACAGAAACACAGCTCTGTTAGCCGTTTATAAAAACAAACATCCTTAATTGAACCCCAATTTCCAAATAGGAGGTCCAGATCAGGAAATAATTTGGACTAAAAAAAATTAAACATCTCATTTCCTTTGTTCTTCTAGGTGCCTATTGTAAATGTCTGTTATTTTTGTAATTAAATCTGAGTTTATATTACATACTTTAGTCCCGGTTTGTATCACATGTAGTAGATGTATAAAACTATATGCTTCTTTTTTGAGAATTGATAATTTAACGTATTATGTTTATTTCACACATAATTCACCTTTATTCTGAAACATATCCTTTGTTATATTATGATAATGCTCTTAATAGTTAATTTTTTAAAGTTTATTTTAAGAGAGACAGAGACAGCACATGGGAAGGGGCAGAGAATGAGGAGAGAGAGAGCCCCAGCAGCCTCTAGCTGTCAGGGCAGAGCTCCAGCCCACAAAGCCATGAGGTCACAGCCTGAGCCGAAATCAATAGTCAGACACGTGGGCGCCCTTACTTAACTGTTTATTAAATATGCATTCCATAATGGGCCAGACCTCAGGCCAGGTGCTTTAACTCCTTCATTCAACAGTATGTATTGAGTGCCTACTGTATACAAGGTGCTATGCTGAGTGTATGGCTTATCGATGGGCAAGACAAGTGTGGCTCTTGTCTTCAGAAATGTGTCATCTGGTGACAGGAGAACCAGACCGATAACAGAGCACCGTGGGACAGGTCCTCTGGCTGGAGAAGGGCAGGGAACGTCTACCCTAAAGTTGGAGGGATCCAGGAATGACTTCTTGAAGAGGTGATATGTACACTGAGGTTGGTAGGATCCGTAGAGTTTGTTAAAGGGAGCGAGGGTGAAGGGAGAGCCTTCTGTAGCTTCGCCACGTGGATTCGCAAAGTTGCAGAGATGAGGGAGAAAGTTAGGATTATTTTTTGCAGCCTTGTTAGTGGTAACTGAAACAAGCTGATTAAAACTAACAAGAAAAACCTGTTACTGGCTCCTATGAATAACAAGAGTGAGGGGGTGCCTCATTCGGTTAAGCATCCAACTCCTGATTTCTGCTCAGATCATGATCGCACAGTTGGTGCGTTCGAGGCCCGGTCAGACTGTGCACCGACGGCGCAGAGCCTGCTTGGGACTGTGTTACCGAGCAGGCCTTAAACCTGACTGTGGACTGCATCACAGGCATCTGCTCCGAGTCTGCCAAGACAAGAAAACCTCCTCCCTCTGACCAGAGGAGGCATCAGCCATCACACACACGTTCCCGGGAGAGCCCAGAACCAGCGCTCACGTAGGAGGACTCGGAACCACCGAGTATCATGGCATAGTTGGTCCCAAGTTAACTTGGTGGATGGGGAGCCGGACAGCCCGTCAGGGTGGCTAACTGGCGCTGCACAAAGGGACAGCGAGCTTCTCACACCCTCATGAGAGCAGGCGGGCGGTTTCGTGCCTCGGCCCAGGTGCCTGCTGGTGCCATCCTGTGCACACTGGCTCACAGGAACAGCAGCTCTCTGATGGTACATTTCGAAGGAATGGCTCCCAGCACCTTGAAAAAGATCACCCTAGGTCAGAGCCTGTCAAGTGGTCCACTTAGCTTTTTAAAAAAAATTAGCATCCCTTTCAGAGAGACAGAAAAAGTATTAATTAATTAATTCTAGGAAACAGGCGGAATTGAGCTTGGACCTGCCCTTCCAGGTACTAATGAAGGCTGGGCCCAGGGCTCGGTGCCCTGAGTGCCAGCGGTGAACTGGGCTGTGCCCCTGAGGTAGGGACAGACTAACGGATCGAGTGTTCCTTGTGCTAGACCGTCATTGTCCCTTCCCTTCCTGAGTCCTTGGCAGAGGCTCCTGTAACGAAACACAGACGAACAGGAAGCAGACAGTCATGAGTGTGGCACACTAACCTCACATGTACATGGCGGTACTCAGGGAGGAGCATCTCCCCCGGTGCCTTAGAACTTGCCAGAACACCATCCTCAGCTAAAGACACAAGAAAAAGGTGTGTGGAGAGGGGAGCCCACTGTGGGCAGGTCGGCCGGAAACTCATGGTGAAGGAGAGAGAAGACAGTGGTGCGGACTTGAGCTGCTGCCTCCTCCAAGGTCAGGTTCGCCTGTGGTTGAGCCTTTCCTCCCCTCCTGGTTCCTAGAAGAGTCTCCTTCCATTTCTCTTACAGAAGAGTAACTTCCACTCTGTTTTCAGAAGTTCCCTTCTGTCTGCTGTTTCCCAAAATAACCTTGTGCCCAGACAGGATACTTTGGGATGGCTTCTTCTACCACCCTTCAGGGCCATTTACAAAGATGGAAAAACAGTATATGTATAATTTGGTAATTAATCAAGGAGTGAATTAATAACACCCCTCAGCTGTCCCCCAAAGGGATCATACCAGTGTGCCCACATCCATCCCTCCCTAGATGGTTTTCAGGAACCTTCCGGCTCTTTTATCAGCATAGAATCCAGGATCTCCTTCATGGATTCTCAGCGCTCCCCTGAAATACTCATGCGGCCTGGGTTTACACACTTGGGAAAGGAGTTGTCTAGCGTCTGCACACCTGGGTGGGCGGGGCTGAGAGTCTGTCCCTGGGACATGGGGGTCCCAGCCGCCTGGCAAAGCCTTCATGGGGTGACTGTTGCAGATGGACCTGCCTTCCTTCAACAGGGGGGCGCCCTGGGGGTGCACAGGTTGCCTGCTACCTCTTCTTCTTAACATCCCTGTGTTGTGCCCAAGTTTCATTATCATCCCCCAAAACCAGAGACCGCCAGGGAGACCGAGTCACGCATGCAAAAGCAAAGGGCATTTATTATTACGGGCTTATAAGTTTGGGCTCACAGACTTCACCAGCACAGCGGATGCGTGCTGAGAGCCCCGGACAAAGAGGGGGCAGGGCCTTTATGGGTTTAGAAAGGGGGAGTTACAGGAAATTGTGACACAGGTACCGTGATCCAATCACAACATTTAGAGTATTAACCAATTACAGAGTGGCCCCAGGACCCAGGACCCTCACATAGGGTGTAACTAGCCTTAAGCAATAAATTATTATCTATAGCTTCTATCTCTAGGCCTGCCCTTAGAAAAGTTAAGGGTGTTAGCTGACCTTTCCTGATTGGGTGTTACAAGGGTGGTCCCTACTGCCTTGGGCAGTGTGTGCCCTTCTATTTTCTAATGATTCTGAGAAGCCAACCCTTAGGCCCCCAAGGTCAGAGGGAAACTTGAAGCCTGTCATGGAGTCAGTTTGATTCAGACCTGCGTCCTTACACCTGTACCAAACCTTGTTCCTAAACAACAGTCACTCATCAGTGCACACCTGAGCATCCTAAAAGGCCCAGATCTCAGTCCCATTCAGTGCTGAGTTGATGCCCCCACAAAGACTTTAGCCCTGGCTGTCCTGCCTGCATGGTTTACCTTTGGGGGCCGACTTGGGGTGGCACACCAGCTCTGAGCTGCTGGGCACATTTCCCCAGGAGGGCATTTCCAGCGCTGGGTGGAAATTCACCCCTCGCCCAGAGGTGTCTGCCCTCCACCAGGTAACATACAGGCTATCTTTGGGGGGAAGGGTCCTCCCATCAAAACAGAGGAAGGGGGGAACCTGATGAGGTTTTGGGGGTGATGTTGGGGAGGCGGGGTCCAGAGCTAATGACCAAGAAAGAATTCTTGCAGACTTTTTTGGTGCAAAAAGGTGATTTTATTAAAGCATGGTGGCAGGACTCGGGCACAAAGAGCCCACTGGGAGTTGGGAGAGGTAAAGTCCAGGGAGTTTCCAGTGAGCCTCCCATGTGCTGAAGAAGATTCCCAGGATACTGCAGGCTGGGCTGTTGTCAAAGTAAGGTTGTTTGCCCTCTAGCAGAGCATTGGCATTAAGACAGTGGAAAGTTCCTGGAGAAACATATTTCTCTGCCTGCCTCAATGGGCTGCAGGTTATAAGGAAATTGAGTTCTATCTGCCTTTGTTCTTACATCACTGTGGAGGGGTGATGTCTGGGCTCCAGGAAATGAGTCTATAGGTTTCTGGAGATTAGACTATTGGTAAGATTGTCTTCTTCTTGTGATTTACTAAGATATTTGTACACTGATGGAGACCAGGTCCTGTAGAACTGTGATCTAGGTCAGCTAATCCTTTGTCCTTCGGTGGCTAGGAGTGCCTGAGGAATGTCACACATGTCCCACCTGGCGGGGGGGCTGGTATTCTAGCTTGTGCTTGGCCCTCAGCAGGTTCTCTGATCCGCCATCAAGGAGCCCCTTATGCATTTAATAGGACATGACCCAGATTCTTAATTTTTTTTACCTGAATAAACAACCCCACAATTTTGTATATAATTTTAAAATATATATTCTGTAGGGTCTTCAGTGTTACAAATCAGCTTATCCAATTGGAAGAGAATCTGAGTCCATTGCAGGTTCTTATTATGAAATAGCTCTATTCTGTCTATACTATAAGAAACACAAAGGTTCACTGCTTTTACCTTCAGCGGAGTGTGGGTGTGGCTCAGGCTGACAGGGATGGTCTGGGATAGCAGTGGAGAGTGGAGACGTCCCTTAGACTCTGTGGGGCCTGCCCAAGGTGTCTTCAGGATCTGAAGGACTCCAGAGAACCCCTTGGGAAATTGAAAAGCTCAGTATTCATCACCTCAGGAACAGTACTGTAAGAGTTACTTCAGGAAGGGGACAAAGCAGCCCTTTTATTGTGGGTCAGAGAATAGTTCCAGGCACCACCAGGGACTGACGACCCCCACTGTCCCATCTGGACTGTCTCAAACTGGAATGTCTCACCACGGAATTCCAGCATCCCCCTCCCCACCGAAGCAAACAGCCAATCGTATCCCGCCACCGTCCAAAGATGCCCTTACTTGGCTATCGGCCCACCTGAGCTCAAGCCCGGAACTCTTGCACCCATAAAACCCCTCACTCTCCTGTACTGGGCGCGACTTCATGACTCCCCACCTCAGAGTCACGGACCCTCACCCAGGAATTGCAGACTCCAATAAAGGCTCTCTTGGCTCCATAACTTGGTCTCTCTCTTTCCTCTCACCTCTGCCTCCATCTATTAAACCTTACAAGTACCTTCTCTTTCTAAGGTAATAAAGGGATACGACTGATGTCATTACAAGTACTGTTTCCCTTTTTATGGTGAGAAACCAGAAAGATTCAGTGTCACCAAAATCCCATTTGGAGAGAAAATATTTAAGAGAAAAATGAGTAAAAGGTATGTAGTGACCCATCAAAGAATGCAGTCATGAAAAAGAAGTGAACACAGCCTTTGTCATTAACGTTGTATGACCCTGAAGGCAGAGAAGCAATTTCTGACCCCAACACATTGTCTTTGGTTGGGAGCTTTCATGTAAGTTTCTGGAAAAGCGTTATCGCCTTCACCAGGGAACATCTTTCCACAACTCGTAACTAGAAGAAAATAAAATGCCATTTATTTCAAAGATCCAACCAGTGTATCACCCCCTACGTTGTGTAAAATGGTTTCCTTGGCTTCACCTCAAGTGTCCTCATTCCTTTTTATCCAATCTAGCTGACCTTGAGAACTGTCCCTTTTTATTTCATAATCCTTAAAGGAAGGACGAAATGTTTGGGATTCGTTTCAATTCAACTAGATGTTGTGCTTGAGCTACTGGTAATTTCAAATAATTTTTGAAGATACACAAGCAAATACATGCATCCTTTCCAAGAACATGTAAAGAGCAGTTTTATTACAGTCCACAGTATCAGATAATTAGCCAGCTTTGTGCATGCAGTACTTCTGTTTACTGAACAACAAGAGCTTCAGCAGTATATAACTTTTTAATGGTGCGCTCTGGGATTATTCTAGATATTCCAGTGAAAATTTGCTGTAGAAGTAGAAAATGTACTTTGCAGAATTAAACATCATACATTGAAGGATGTAGAGCAAGTGGTAGAAGCCATTATTTCATATCCTGGCATTCCGTGGATCTTCATTTGGAAGAATTGGAAGAGGTTTGTCAAGAAAAATGTGCTCTATTTTTACATACATTTAGGAAACAGTGGATTAAACTACTAAAAAAAAGGTTTCTTTGCTGCAGGATTTCTCCAAACCTTTAATCCCTGATTCCCAGCATGAACCTACGAGAGGGAACCCAAGTAGCCAGTGTTTGTCAGTCCTGCCCCTGCCCTACAGCAAAGTGTTCTGTGGAGCAGTGAGGTTTGCAAGGCTGACCTATCTATTGAGATTCTTTTCCATGTGCGAAATCTGTGCACCTTTGCATAAAGCTTCGTTACTGGGCTGTAAGTGTGTTTGCTTTTAATAGGTATTGAATACAGATTTGGAAAGGGAGGTAATTAAAACACACCTTTGTGTTAACAATTACAACAAGGTTCATCCATGCTCTCCTTGGCTGTCCTTCTAAACATTCATTTAAATTATTTTTATACTATATAAACTGTGACAGAAATCATCTCTTGGAATCACATACATAATCATACATGCAACCATTGCTTGAGAAGATGGAGTGTGTTTTGAGGACATGCAGTTCAGTCCAAAGGAGTTTTGTAGATGTGCAATAGATTTGCTTATTATTTTTTTTCCCAAAGTCCAGTGAAATCTCAGCAAAGGTAGAGGACAAGTAGATCTTAGATTCTTTAGGAACATTACTCAAATAGTAAACTGAAGATTGCTTATAAAATACTACTTCAATATGAGTACTGTTTTGTTGCCTAGATGGGGGCCACTTGGGATTCTGGGGATTGAATTCTGGAATTATTATTCTAGATCCTACAAGTGTGTGGCTAATGGGTGCAGCGGTCCTGATGTTCTAACCAAAAGCTTTACATCCTGAAGTCTGTCCTGCAGTCCAGGACTATCCAGTCTTATTTTGGGGTGATGTGCTTGCTTTCTGCTCTGCCTTCTAACCTTTAAGCGTATCAGTGAGTGGGAAATGAAAAGATGTCCTTCAGTGACTGTAAAATGGCATTTCTTGCCCTCTCCCCCTTGAAAAAACCTACTCTCAAGCTCAAATACTTCCCCCTGATTCTACTGAGAACTGTATTTCCAGGTTAAATGCTCCCTCTTAACACACCAGAAGTGATCACAGCAGCAGGATGGTGACATCCTTTGGATGAATGTGTGTGATATGCCAGACATCATCCTATGGGTTAAGACATAAGGATAATTGAGGGGTGTCAATGTCTAGCCTTATAGTAAAATGGATACTTTGATAACATATTTACTGAAAATATATGAGAGATGCTGGATAAAATAGTTGTTAGTCTTTAAAAATGCATCCCTGAACCTATAAGAAAATAAGGACACCTCAGAGGTCCCTGAGAAGTAGGGGCAGAGTAGGGAAAGCGTAGGGAGAGGTTCTGAAGCTCAGAAGCTGGCTTTGTCTTGGCAGCATCTGTGGGTCGACAGTGATGCCCGGCTTCCATCTGGAGAGTGCAGTGGGCTGAGGGAGTATGAAGCAAGTTCAGTGCTCCTCCAATTTGGGAAACATAACGGATGCCCTTATATACAGCTAGAACTCGGGGGGGTGGTTACTGTCAGTATAAGGGAGGTTGGAGAGATGATGGACAGGTAGATAGATAGATAGATAGATAGATAGATAGATAGATAGATAGTTAGATAGATGGATGGATATGGTGGATATATGGATATAGGCAAAAATATAAATATCAATGATATAGAGCTCATAACCACAAGCTGTAGCAAAGTAGCTTACAGGTGAATTCCTACCCTCTGTGTGGTGTAAAATGCATCACTTTCTCATAAATGAAAATTTATTTTAAAGAGATAGGAAGCTCCTTGTATTCCAGGTGCATTGTGAAATCAAATGTGAGTCTCCTCTGGCTGAATGTAGCTTCAGAGCAAACCACAAATGATTGCTATGGGTGAAGCTCCAAAGAAACTGATATTTTTTATGTTTATTTATTTATGAGAGTGAGTGTGTACACATACCCAAGCGGGGGAGGGACAGAGAGAGAGAGGGAGACGGGATCTGAAGAAGGTTCTGCACTGACAGGACAGATCCCAGTGCAGGGCTTGAACTCACAACTTGTGAGATCATGACCTGAGCCAAAGTCAGATGCTTTACTGACTGAACCACCCAGGCAACCTGAAAAACAAGGGTTAAGAAGATTATAAAATGAGGGGCACCTGGGCGGCTCCGTCAGTTGAGCGTCCAACTTCGGCTCAGGTCATGATCTCATGGTTCATGGGCTCAAGCTCCACTTCGGGCTCTGTGCTGACAGCTCGGAACCTGGAGCTGCTTCCGATTCTCTCTCTGCCCCTCCCCCATGTGTGCTCTGTCTCTCAAAAATAAATAAATATAAAAAAATTAAATAAAATGAAAGGAAGGTTAAGAGACATGGACGATATATTTGCTGAATTTTAATTTGAGAAGTAGGGAACAAAGTGATGGCTTAATCCTCCTGTTCAAAACCTCCAGTAAATTCCCAGCAGGGTTAACAAAAGGAAGATTGTACATAGACACAATATTATTAAAGTTCAAATACCAAATACAGAGTATGATCTTACTGTAGTTTCAGACTGGAAGATGATGGGGGAAAACTGGAAGCCACAAGAACTAGAACAATTTCTGAACAGTATTGAGGGAGGAGATCCAAGCCAGTTATTGATCCTGAACTATAAACTCATAAAAATTTCCTTTAGGAATAAATGAGAGTTTGAAAAAACTAAGGTATTTTTGGACAAAACAAACAAAAAGATAATTTAACACCTTGGGACTTGTTTTAGTCAGTAATTTCTGCGTAACAAAGGACCCCAAAACTGAAACACTGTCTGCTAGAGCACGTCTATTTTATTATTTTTTAATGTTTCTTTATTTTTGAAAGATAAAGAGAGAGTGTGAGCAGGGGAGGTGCAGAGAGAGAGGGAAACGCGGAATCCTAAGCAGGCTCCAGGCTCCGAGTTGTCAGCACAGAGCTCGACATGGCGCTCAAACCCACAAATTGTGAGATCAGGACCTGAGCTGAAGTCAGACGCTTAACTGACTGAGCCACCCAGGCGCCCCTGGAGCAGGTCTATTTTAGACTAGGGGTCTACACCTTCACTCTGTCTTAAACTGTGGAGCAGCTTAGCTTCAAGGTCCAGACCTGCAAGCCGACTGACAGTCTTGCTTCATGTTCTTATTCTCCCAGGACTCACAAGGTTGGGCAGAATGGCAGGCGGATAACCTCCTTGAACCCGCCTAAACGTTTGCCCGTATTGCATCTGCTAGTTTCTAGCAGAACGAATAAATTGTGGTACATTAATGCAAAGAAATGCATGTGCAATGACAATCAGGAAACAAGAGCCTCGTGCCTGAATGTGGATGACTCAGAAACAATACTGTGCAAATAGAAAGTCTCCTAAGGAGCCATAATGTGTGATTCCATTTATATAAATTCAAAAGGGAGGCCACCCATGCAGCTATATTGGAATGCATCCATTTATGGTAACTATCAAGAAAAGGAAAAGAATCATAACCATGAAATTCAGAATAGTGACTTTATCGGGAGGGGAGGGAGGGTGGGAGGGAGGGGAGGCATGGGTAGGAATTGATAATATGGCCGAGTGATGATATTCTGTTTCTTAATCTGAACGGTATAATAGTTGTTCATTTTTTTCTGTTTTTAATAGTGTTTTAGATCTTCATGGCTATATATTTTAATATATAATAGAAGCCACTTAGAGAAAAATAGTGACCGGGTAAGGTAGCCTGTGCCTTCAGTCAGCCTAGAGAGACAAGTTTTCAAGGTTTCACACGTGATGTTCATGACAGTCAGTAAGTCAGTTATTTCCACTTGTTCCCATTAGTCAGCTGAAGGTCGGTGAGCTCAGGTGATCTGGGTCCCACGGAGCAAGGCTGGGATCCGGGGCGAACCTGGGGACTCTGAGGATCCCTGATGTTCATACTGTTCCTTCAAACCTCATAACGAACACTCCCCTGGAGAGCACAGAGTGGGGCCTGCACTTCTTGGCATCTCCTAACTTTCATTTAAATTACATTCATCTACGCAAATACATCCCAATCCCCCAGAATCTCCCAACCCAAACCAACCCAAACCAAACAGGAAGCCCAAAACACACGCATCCAAGTCCACACGTTACTGTAAATCCACACGTGTTAGGGTGGACAGCATGGCGGCCTGGCTGTGGGGAGGTCATATTCCCTTTTCTCTGTCCCTCGGGAAACAGGTGTTCTGTGCCCATGCTCCCCAAGAAAAGCTAACTTTCTATCACAGTCCCTTCAGCAGTGAAGAGACGGAGAGCGCACTAGTATAGCTGATAGTGAAAATGAGATTTAAAAAAGCAAACCTTTAAGTTTTGGATCCTGATGTGTGTCGTCCTAATTTTTAGTAGAACATCAACTACAAGGCAGTGACAGAAACTGGAGAAAATAGCCAGTACTTCTCAGGCCCTTACGTTTCAGTGCAATGTGGGAGTTAGAATCCGGGGCCGGAATCTGGGTCGGAAAGGACCTCTGCAGGGACTCGCCCCGGGCTGGCGCTGCCTGTGTGATGTGATTTCAGATTCATCCGTTATGATATGCTCTCCCCGAGGCCTCCCGTCCCGCCGTCCCCAGCTCTCGTACCAGCTTGTCCGGACACGCTGGCCTCTACTAAACTGACTTCAAGTTCCTAATACCTTGGATTTTTTTGACCAAGAATCATCATTTTCAGAGCTTTGTTAAAATTAAGATGACCGCAGAATTTATCGTCCAAATTGGAAGTTTTTTGAGAGTGAAATGGGATTATTAATCACTTTACCATGAAATGAGGTTAGTAATAATTTCATCAGGAAAATAACAGCTATTCGTGAATGATATCCTGGCTACAACTGACCGGTGTCCTTGCTCGCTGGCTCCCATTACGTCAAGTCCGTCCCCATGAGCTGGTGTGACCTGGGAGGCACAGACCTTAGCAGAATTTGTCCTATTCTGTCTTACTCAAGGTTCTTTGAGATTGTTGTAGTTTGATTAAGCATTTTAAATCGTGGTTTATGTTTCATTAAGATATTGTTAACGAGAACAGTGAAGGAGAATGCACATGTGCTTATCAAGGATAGAATGCAACTTCTTGATGTATTTCATCACTGGCTGCATTTTCAACAAACTTTGCTTGTATCTGTTCAAAGTGAGCATTATCAGGATGCATGCTATCGAATATATGTCCCTGGGAACAGAAACTCTTGTCATACATTCGGGGGCAGACGGATGAACCCCGATGACAGTCAGGAGGGCCTCAGCACATAGAGCCGTCTTGCCCGTGCAAGCGTGGGGACGCCAGTACCATCCTCTGACCCACTGTTCTCTCTGCTCTGCAGCGTCCATCGCGTCCACGTGCAATGACCCTGGCATGCCTCAGAACGGCACCCGCTACGGGGACAGTAGGGAGCCGGGGGACACCATCACCTTCCAGTGTGACCCCGGGTACCAGCTCCAAGGACAAGCTAAGACCACCTGTGTGCAGCTCAACAACCGGTTCTTCTGGCAGCCCGACCCTCCCACCTGCATAGGTACGTGCCCCGGAAGACAGATGTGCTCCGTTTCCGGACACGTGTGCGCCACGCTTCCCGCCGCTCCCGAATATTTCTCCAGAGTTTCTCACATGCCCACCAGTTCATGAGACTAAATGGAAATTTCATCGTAAACCTGGAAACTTTATTTTATTAGGCAAAGTCAAAGAAGTGGTTTACGTAGGCGCAGTAATTGACATTTATCCCTAACAAATCTTGTAAAAATATGGGTCCATCAGATGACCAATTCAACATTCTGGGTGGCTGAAAAATTCATAACCTCCCTTAGCTAGTCTCATTTTTAACATAGGAACATGTCCTTCAGCAAAACCTACTCAATATAAAGTATTTTCTTTTTTTAGGTGGTTTTTCCATATTATCAGCATATTTTAATAGAATCCTGAAAGCTAGAAATTATACTGTTTTGGTCAAAATGAAGATAAAAGGAGAACCATGTTTTTGAAATTCACTAGAATTTTGTAGTTTGACCTTCTTAGAAGGATAACAGTTGGTTTTGCAGACTTCTGTTTGCATAACTACCCACGATACTCCACCACAAATACGGTTTCAGGGAAACATATATTTTTATATAAAATAGTAATTACATGTAGATTGTCCCTTCAGTCAATCAACGATTCCACCATGAATACCTATTTCATCTTATTTTTGAAAGGAACTCTGGTATACTTTATGTTTTAATGAACTGTCACCGTTTAATTTGTACTTCTTTATGATCTGCTGGAAAAATGTAAAATTTAATTAATCTGTGAAGAGAGGAAGTGATCATGAAATGATATGCACATAGTTAATAGGCCATTTTGCATAGGGTGAACTTGAGGGGATTTTGTGATTTAAAGTGATTTTTATGCTCGTCGGCGCAGCAGGAGAGATTCTCCGTGCTCCCGGCAGCCGTGCTATGCGGCTCCTAACTTACCACTCGGTGCCTCAGGGATTCTGAAGCCGGACGGGGTCTGGTGGGTCCCCGTCAGCACGCTCAGCCACGGCAGAGAGCCGCCCTGTGCACCTGACGCTTCGTGCCGCGTCTACACTTCATAACTTCTGTGGGTGCTGTTCTGCACCTTATTCAAGCCGCCTCCTCTGCAGACTGGCAAGATTCCTGTGTGCTTCGTTTTTAAGACAGAGTGATTGCCCATAAATGCAACAAGCATTTAAAACCGGCACCCCGTTCTTAAATTGGGAGAGTCACACCCCCAGTTCGCATGATTTTAACCTCATGGGGGAGCAGCGCGTCTGTCCACTGAACGTTTCAAAATTATTTCTCAGTCGGCATTAATGTAGAATTGGGAGAATGTGACCGTCTTCCAAACTAATCGATCATCTTTTGTTGGTTTATTTCTTGGTGACGTAGTTTTGGCCAATGACCAGATAAGCCAGTTCCCAGCAGAGAAAACAGGCAGCATTTCCTCTGCCGTGAGCATTGGCCCCAAGGACAGGCTAAACTCACTTGCAGGTAATTGAGTATCAGCTATCTTGGCTGCCCGGCCTACACATGCAGGTCGCCTATGACAGGAAACAGGAAACGTGTATCGGGAATGAGTGAATGTTATCTCTTCATTACATGTGGAATATGTATCCAAACAGGAGCTTACGTCCTCGGTAAGACACTTACCCTCTGGGGCACCATCAGTGTATCATGTCTTAGCAGGCACATAAACTCTGGTGTGCGGACTTTAAAAAGCCTTTTATTTTGTTTTTGAGCTTTTTCTCTTCCTTATTACTAAATAATACATGTTTAATTAAGGGGAAGAAGAGGACAAAAAGCTGTTGTCTTTCTACCTGGAGGTAAATACTATTAACACACACATGCACAGTGAGCTTCATAATCACTTTATCTTTGTCTAAGCTATTTTAGAACCGGTTTTAAGTGACGGCGTCCTGTTTATCTTGTCAACTGTACTTTGAGTTACGAGTGCCAAACGAAATGAGGGTCTTTTTGTGCTACGAGGGGCTGTCTGTGAGCTGTGTGTGGCCGCACCGTGGCTGCATGGGGCCGTGCGCTCAGATGGCCCGTCCCCTCTTCCCGTGCGCTCAGAATCGCTTCAGCCTTGCCCCCACCACGGAGACAGCCAAGGTGAACCCTCTCGTTCATCCCTGATCACTTATAAATGACGTATTTCTACAAGTGTAAGTGTCCTAAGGCTTTCAAGACTCAGAGGGGTTGCCCAGTTTACATTACCAACAGAGTCATGGGTGAGTGTTTCTTTTCCCCAAAGGAGAGAAAAAAAAACACCGAACATAATCTTTTTCTAAATTTTTTCAATGTTAACTTATTTTTGAGAGAGAAAGAGACAGAGCACGAGCGGGGGAGGGGCAGAGAAGGAGACGCAGAATCCGAAGCAGCTCCAGCCTCTGAGCTGTCAGCACAGAGCCTGACACGGGGCTTGAACCCACCAACCACAAAATTGTGACCTGAGCCAAAGTCAAATGCTTAACTGACTGAGCCACCCAGGCACCCCATTGTTCATATTTCTTAGTATCATAAATTGATATGGAAAGAAAGTGAAGATTCTTTAATATTTTAATAGGCACTTTAATAGTAAGATTGGATTTTTATTTTAATTTCATCTTCTTCTTGGCCTTTTGAATTGGTTCTTTCCTGAGTGGCCTGCTAATTTCCTTCTCTGTTTAATCATCATTGTTAGTGTTTTCCCTCCCATCTTCGTTTCTTTCTCTCCCTTTTCTGAAATCTCTTAGCCTCTCACCCGTTGCTATGTCGTTCACATTTCCACCACCTCATTTTTCGCGTGGACTATTTGGATAGCTCCGTTTTCTCACTTTTCAAACGACTCCAATGAATGAGGTGACCTCCCTTTGGGGTTTTTAGCTGATTCCCAAGGACTCATCTCCAGAGTACGGGGCACTCACCACTTTCTAGCTGTGGTTGGAGGATCCCTCAAAGCCCCCGCAATCTCTCCTACCTTACATAGGCTGCAATACCTTTTCTCCAACTCCAAGTTGTAAAGAGCTCTGAAAAGCAAGAATTTACCCCAAGTTTGCAGAAATTCATTTTACGTCACCGTCTTGCCCTGACCCACGGGGCTCTTTCGAGGCTAGTTGTCTTGTTTAGTGACGCGAACACTGAAGTGTTCTGAAGCAGAAACATGAGTGCGTCTCCTTAAAGCACACTGCCCCACACCCTGAAGGGTGAAGGTGCTGTTCTAGACGGTACGGAGAGGGGCCTAAGGACTCCTAGCAAGGCACCGGCGAGTCATACCGACTGGTGGCTTTTGTGTCTGTGTCCATTCCTTCTGGAGTATTCCCTGGAGTGTCTGAGTCACATTTTGTGCTAAATGCTAATCCTGCCCAAAGTATTTTGCAAGCTTTAAATTAAAACCTAATGAGGCTAAAATGGCGAATGCCTGACCCAAAGAGAGAACAAACACAGCAAGACAACGCTACTTAATTCCACCGGGCGCTCTTAGATAACCTCATTTAAAAATGCCTCCTCAGACGGTTCAGGAGAGGACAGGAATGCCTCTTTGTTTCTCTCAAATGAGTACCTCATGTCAACCCCAAATTCTTCCTGCTGGCAACACCCTGGTAGCCGGTGCCCTGGGTCTGTCGTTCTTCATCTTGCAAAGCCTGCGTGCGGCGGAAACGCCTAGACCCCGAGTCACCCGCTCGCCCCACCTCCGCGCCACCTGCCGCCATCCCTGGCTGGGCTTTCTGCTGTCAACGTCCCCGCGACTCTGCGAGGGGCCGCGTCCTGGGAGAGCCGATCAGAGGGTGGTCCCGGCAGAGTTTATGACAGCCAGCCTGTGCACTGGGGGAGCCTGGGGTTAGCCATTTTTGCGAAAATTATATCCTATGACTCTTGACTGTGTATCTGAGTTTATTAGGATACTAGTGATACCAGTTAGAGTTTGCCTTTAGTGGGACTGAAATTATAACAGAAAGCACTGGAATTTGTTATATTTCTTCTTATGGGAAATTCAGTTTTCAGGAATGTTAAATGACTATTTAAAGACACAATCATCACAAAAATTAGAAAGCTGATACCTTGGCATTATTTACAGTAGAGGCCATTGTATGTGTGTGTGTATAAAAGGTTACCAAGTAGGGCGTTTTCTGTTTCTACTTACCTTTTTTTCTCCTAAATGGATATATGTCCAGTGACGTGAATAAAGATACATAGTTTAGGGAAAACATCATAATTTAATTGGGCTGATTATTTTAAAGCCAGTTGGTGAGAAATCACAGTATTTGACATGAAGAACCGTAAATCTATCTAGTATATTCGTGTGTGACTCTAAGATGTATATGTGTGAGTTTTGTGGTCCTTTAACACCTTCCACACGACAGAAGATTTAACAGAAATCCTATCTAATAAAAGAAACCATCCTATACATTTTGAAGTTCAAGAATGAAAACTGGCTTGTCTATTAACGCCATTGAACTTCATCATTGTCATCTTCCTGATACAGATCTAAACACAAGTAGTGAGAAAGTGAGAGCTAACAGCAGAGCAGATCGATCAGCATCATCTACAGCCCTGCTCGCTGATGTTAACTACCGAGCATTGTGATTACAGAATGTTTTCTGGATGGATGCTCTAGCTCAGTCTCTCACTGGCTCCATATTCCCAGATGTCACTTAAACTTTGTGTTCCTGTTGTCATTTTGAAATGTATCCCAGACCTTCCATATATCAGAGGACTGTCAGAAATATGTGGAATAGCATGTACTCATTTACTCAGCAAGTATTTCCTGAGCACTTGATCACAAGCTGTGCCAGGCAGCGGTGAGACACAGGTGAGCAGGGAGCGTGCCTTCTAGAAGGCAGCACTGACTCTGCAATCCCTACGAGAGGACAGAAGAATCAGCGGAACCGTAACATGACGTTGGTGCCCGTTTCTTTCCCCTTCCCAGCTGTCTCTGCAACGTGTGTTGTGTGCATTGTAGGAGTGAGGGTGAGGCTTAGAATTACAGCAAGTTAAGTTGATTTGTCAACAGTTACAAATCCTCCCTAAAAGCAGGGTGGGACATTGCATGGAATCCACGAGCAAGGCCACGAAAACCGGACGGACCCCCTGTGCCTTAGGTTTCAGTCTGGATTTTCTAATAACCCGACATGTAGCGCGTGCGCTTATGAGTCCTGTGATGTCCCACTTCGCTCTGACTGGCCCTGTCCCTCTTCTGCGGCAGCTGCGTGTGGAGGGAACCTGACCGGCCCAGCGGGTGTGATCCTGTCACCTAACTACCCACAGCCATATCCTCCCGGGAAAGAATGCGACTGGAGAATAAAAGTGAATCCAGACTTTGTCATCGCCTTGATATTCAAAAGGTACCGTCTCTTGCTGAATCCCTCTTTCGTGGAATTTTAAAGTGTTGCACCTAAAAATTACCTCACACATCCCTTCATGAAAAAGTGCCTGGTTTTACCTTGAGTGGAGCCCTAGATGGTATTCAAGTAGGCCCCCATCGGGCTGCAGAGTGACCTTAATGGAAACATACGGGTTTTTTTTGTTTTTTTTTTTTTTTTGCTTTTGAGTCCCTTTGCTTGTATTAGGACACATGTGACATAGAAAGAATTACTTTTAAATACCATCCTGCACGCAATACGTTCCACGTAAGAAGGCTTAATTCGCAGAATATTCAGGAAGAGTAATAAAAAGGTGATATAGACGCACTTAGTGCGCTTTCTCGTCAGTGTCTCCCAGTTCTCTGCATGTGCACCTGACATTCGTGCAGGCAGCCCTGTTACTATTGGTGCAACGTCATGACTGCACAGAATTGTGAAAATGGAAGTTCCCCTAAAGGTGGGTGCCGTAAAGTCTGAATTAACAGACATTACACTTTAAAAAAGGATTGCTAACTTATCCCTGCCAAACCAGACGGTGGAGTTTCCAACATAATGAATATTTTATAAATGTAAATTCCGTAGGGCAATCCTATTACTCGTATGTGTTACATGATCATTGCATTTTGTCCAAATCCCAAGATCTTCGCCTTTGCATTTTTTTATTTATAGTTTATTGTCAAGTTGGTTTCCATATCACACCCAGTGCTCTTCCCCACAAGTGCCCCCTCCGTGCCACTTGCATTTTGATGATGGAACTCGATGAAGGGGCATTTTAAAAGGGATGCGGTTCTTGATCTCTTAGCTCTCCAGGGCGAAGTGGAAATGCTCTAATTACATTTATCTGTCAGTTGAACACGGTTCCGTTTCTGATGTTTACGTCACCAGCCCAGGCCTGGCCGTCATTATCTTCTTTCACTTTCTCTCCTGATGGGATGTGAATCGGAGTGATTTTAAATGTCCATGACTCTAAATGCTAAGTAGTCCTGGTAAGCCATCATGCCTCGGATTGCCTGAAGCTGCTCTGAATTTACCCAATGGGGAACCCATACTATGCCATGCAGCCATTACACAGAAGCTCTGAATATTTGCTGCTGTGTTTTGGGGAGTCTCTGTAGGTTTTGTGAACGCTAAGTTCTACCAAAGCTTCCTTAAGACCAGGAGACCCCTCTGGCACCATGAGATGAAAAGTAAATTAACAGTTGAAAGCCTTTTAGAGAACAAGAGCCTGAGACATTGGAGTCCGTGTCTCCCAGTGTGTCACCGTGACTAATTATAAAGGTCCCTACAGTGCGATCCATTTGATAATACAGAGGACAGTTTGATACAAGAGGTTGTTGGGGGTTTTTTCTACTTATTTTACTCACCCCTCTGGAAGAAAGGTGAAGCAGAAAATCTCCCAAGTTTTCTTCTGACTTATAGATTCTTAAGTCATTAGCGGACCCGTTGGCATGGAAAAATCACACATCTGTGACTTCTTGTAAGACATGGGCAACATGCAGGCGCTCAGGTGGGAGGGACCCTGACACCTTACAACTAGAGGGCTCAGGAGAGGCAAGTGGGGAGCCAGAAGTGCCCGGTGGGAAACGAGGATTTCACCCACCCAGCAAAGAGGGGCTGGCATGGACAGGTGCTGCCCTGAAGCATGGTTTAAGGGGAGTGGCTACGGTCAGGTGGGCTTTACGGGGCTGGGAGTGGGCGCAGCCGGCAGGGCTAGCAGGAGAGACCCCGTGTTGCACGACCGGGAACATGCGCTCCGAGGCCCTTCTTGGTGCTGGGGTCGTGGGGAGGGATGACTTACCCCAGGTCCCTGTAGACTGGGGAGCAAAGCTGCTCACACTGAGACTCGGATTACATTTGGTTCAAGAGCTGGACCGCACTTGGGCCTACTATTGGGGATCATGGATCGTGCAGAATTAAAATGGATTTTACAGGGGTGCCACTCTGCCTCTTCCCCCTCTAAAAATTTTTTTTAAAACATAAGAAATGGATTTGACAAATGGAATCATGATGAATTACAAACTTCACTCCAGACATTAGTGCATGGATTATGGCACAGCCAAAAAGAGAGAGAGGGGGGTCAGAATGTATTTTCTTTCTGTGACTCTGTATTTCCAGGGCTCAAAAATAATCTATAACAATAACTGGCTATACGAATTAACAGAGACTCAGTGTCACCGGATTCTTATAACATTCTTCTAAAGTATTTCAAATCAGATCCTTCTTGTTTGATACAACCCCTGTTGGCACCTTTAGGCTTGGTCAGGCCTCACCCTTTTCTCCTTCATTCATCATTTCAAAGAACGGGTCAAGTAGCAGACTAAGGCATCTTTGCGAGCCTCCTTTCAGGACTGTGTCCAGGGACCTCCCCCAGGAGCCAGCGCAGCCGTGGCACTCACCGGGAGGGCCCGATGCAGGACTGGTGTGGTGTCCACGTCGGGTCCTCAGTGGGGCCCAGCCTAGGAGCTCCGGATAAACTAGAGCCACTTACACGAAGCCCACGTTAGTGATTGGGAAGAGCCCTGACTCACCAACCCTATTATCCAAATACGCTGCCAACTGAGGGGAGACAGAGCAGAAGCTGCTCAGAACGAGTCCTTGCTGAGGACGCAGAGGCCCCGAGTCACACGCGAGGAAGCGGGGAAGGCCAGTCAGAACGCAGCACTTGGTAGTCTGGCTGACGTGTCGGTTTACTCTGATCTCATCGAGATCTTAACCCTCTGCACCAGCTTCGGTGTTTTACTTGAGACTAGGCGCATTTTCATCACCAGCCTTCTCATGAAAAGTGGCACAGACACTGAAAGCCACATCCTGCTTGAGAACTTTGGGGATTACCAGGGTATTTAATACTAGAGGAGAGAGAGACAAAGAAGTGGAGAGTGAGGGGGGTGGGGGAGGAGGATGGGAAAGAGAAGACTGGGGAAAGCCCATGGTGGAGGAGCGGGTGCCTGGCACTCTCCGTGCCATCCCAGGGGTGACTGACGTCAGCCGATCGACCGAAGCACGTACAGGCAATTACCTTTTTAAAAGTAAAAGCAAACTCAAAAAAGAATTAATCAGCAACATCAAGGATACCTATTTTTAAAGCTAGAGATATTCACATAAAAATCAAATATCGGTGAGAATTCCCTTCTGAGTCCCTTTCTTCCAAACCACATGTCCCTCGCAGTTCCTGGGAGCAGGGAGGAGATGCTGTCCTCGTTCTTAGGAGTTGTCTCACAGATGTCTTCAAGCCCCTCTCTTCTGAACACCGCTGCCGTTATGTGACACGCAAACAGTGTTCATCGCTCATACTAGGTGCATGCATTGCTATTTTCACATTTAAAGTATTTTTACCTTTAACTGTTGGGTTGCCCCAATTTTTAAAGTTCGCCGCATGAAAGTAAGTGAACTCACTGTGTGCTCGTAGTCTGGGAGAAATAGATACATTTCGGTGTCTAACCTGACGGGATGTTCTTTCCTTTAGTTTCAACATGGAGCCCAGCTATGATTTCCTACATATCTATGAAGGAGAAGATTCCAACAGGCCTCTCCTCGGAAGTTTCCAGGGCTCTCAAGCCCCAGAGAGAATAGAGAGCAGTGGAAATAGTCTGTTTCTGGCCTTTCGGAGCGACGCGTCTGTGGGCTTGTCGGGGTTCGCCATTGAGTTTAAAGGTACTGTGATCAGCTTAATCTGTGTGCCCAATAATTTGCATCGAGGTTTGTTCATCATAAGCATTTATCTCTGACGTCTTGCATGACTGTTTCATACATAAAATGCTCGTGTAACCTAATGCGCGATCTTTCCAGTGAGGAAGAAAATCCAGAGACACATTTCTACCTTTGCTGACAGGAAACAAGAAACATGAATAATTCCCCCCCCATTTGTAGTCATCTAAACATAACTTATGAGGTGTGTATTGAAGGAGTTGATGACATTTAAGAATTGGGTCGCCTGGGGGGCTCACTTGGCTAAGCGTCTGACTTCAGCTCAGGTCATGATCTCGTGGTTCCTGAGTTCGAGCCCCGTGCCAGGCTCTGTGCTCCCATGACAAAGCCCACTTCGGATCCTCTGTCTCCCCACCTCTCTGCCCCTCCCCTGCTCATTCTCATTCTCTCTCTCTCTCTCTCAAAACTAAAGAAACAATAAAAAATAAAACAATTATTTTAACGTGTGTTTTAATATCTTCTAATTCATTTCTTTAGAATGATTAAGGTTATGTATGTCAAACTAGCAGTTTTGTCTCCTTGTTTTCCAGTGTGCAGTTGTGTGGCCTTTCCCCACATCCACCCCCATGGGCGCTGGTTCACGAGGGGCCTTCGCCCAGGCAGGCTTCCTTGTCTGCTCACCAGATGGGGTCTCCCACTTCATTTGGGGGCCCCATGGCCTGTGGCCAAACATCCAAAGAAAACAGACAAACTCACAAACAAAAACCACCCTAAACTAAGCATCACTTTCTTTTCAAACCCATTTCTCATGTGACTCAAGAACATAGAAATTATATTACAAAGAACTAGAGAAAAGGACTTCGTGAAATACCAATTCACAATAGTGAGTGCTTTAAGAAATATCGAAAATGTGTATATTGATTTAAACTTGAGTTACTTATCATTTATTAGAATTGTCAGATAATACACAGGACACATTTCATCTCTGTTAATTCTTCATTGGACTTGTGTTTCTTTATATGGTTTTAAGTAGAAAATTAATCTATTTCCTTCTAAACATCAAAATCCACAAACTTACGGATTCTTATTAAAATGCATAATAGAAGAAAATTACACACTTCAGCAATCAGAGGAGTGTTGCGCTTTGGGGCTGGGATCTGTTCATGTGTGTGAATGATTAGAAACAGCCCTGGTAAGCAGTCTCCGTACCGTGGGATAGCTTCTGTATTAACAAGAGCTCACACACGTCACTTCACCGTGACAATGGCCGTTCTGGATTGAGCCGCAAAGCACCGCCCCTCCTCCAAATGTAAGGAGGGACATTTATCAGTGCCCACTTGTGCACCTTGGACTCTCCAGGGCCGTCTGGGCTGGAAGAGCGCACAACGGGAGGAGGAGGTGTCTGCCCAGGGGCGGGAGGAAAGACCAGCGTGTTCTGTGTGAGTTCTTCGGGACCAGGATGGGCGGGGCTGCAGCGCGGAAGGCGGTAAAAGCTCTCCAGGCTCCGGTGGGGTCCGAGAAGCAGCAGGAGGAGCCCTGGGCAGCCTCGCTGAGTGACAGCCCCTGACACGGGGGATCGAGCCCACCGGCCTCCGGAGCAGGAGCACTCAGAGGTGCGTCCTTAGGGAGAAGGGACAGGAGCTGTGGCAAAACCACCATGTTATGAGTCATTATTAGAAAATACGACAAACCATAAGCAAAACCGGTGTGTGTGATTGATCCCTAACATCCCGAACCAGCAGCCGGAGGGGCGGAACCAAGAGAACAGAGGCCGTGAGCCCGTTTGGAGAAACAAGCAGGGTCTTGCCGTCAGAAATCTCACGCAGTGACCAGAGCAGATGATCGTGTCCCTGGTGTTCGGTGAGACAGCAAGCTTGGCTGAGAGAGATTATAACAAACAGGTGACCGAAGAGCCTGAAAGGCATCCATGGTGGCCCCTGTCCCTGTGGTTTGCGCTCCTGGTTGTGGTCGGGGTGACCCATGCTCAGCGGGGTCTCTCCCTGGAGCTATATTAGTAGTAGCTGTGGATAATCTCTCATAAAGCTCTCATAGGCATGAGCGTTTGGTGCAGTGTGCAATCTGGGACATTCCCTGGGGGTCTGGAAATGCGTCTCCTGCATCAGAGGGACTGCTGTGTAGTGAGAAAGGTTTTATTACTTTAGGAGAGAGGGAAAGCACGAGTGGAGGAGGGCAGAGAGAGAGGGTCTGAAGCAGCTCCAGGCCCTGAGCTGTCAGCACAGAACCCAATGTGGGGCTCGACCCCACAAGCCAAACCCAAGATCAGGACCTGAGCCAGAGTTGGAGGCTTAAGTAAAGGAGCCCCCCGGGTGCCCAGAAAGCTTCCGTTACAAGAGAGAACAGTATGGCCTAGCCCAGCAGCCACAGTCACTAGATCCTGAGTCCGCCCAGCCGGAAGGCACTGACGGCCCGTGTAGCCTGCGGGTTTATTCATTTGTTCCTGCTTTGCTGAAAATGACTGCCCCTCAGTGTGGGTGGTGCATAAGTAGCCACACAGAGTTACCGACACGGCACCTGCCTTCAGATGGGTTTTCAACTGCGTGGTCCCGACCCAACACACACTTCTTGGGGACACATTCTAGTAACAGCAAAATCAAGGTGTTACATGAGTTTATATATGGTAAATTATATAAATTATATATTCATGTAATATATTTGTATGTGCATCTGCCTACATTTACATGCTTTGGTTAAAACGCAATATATAAAAACAGATAATATATATTAAATGTATAATAATATATGATATATAATGTATAACATGTATAATATGTTTCGTATATGTTGCATTTTAGCAAAGTATGTATGTAAGTAAAATAACATAATAGATCCCTTTTTTTTAAATGTTTATTTATTTTTGAGAGAGAGAGCAGGGGAGGGGCAGAGAGAGGGAGTCACAGTATCCCAAGCAGGCTCCAGGCTCTAGCTGTCAGCACAGAGCCCAACGTGGGGCTCAGACCTATGAACCGGGAGATCATGACCTGAGCCCAAGTCGGATGTTTAATCGTGTGACCTCCCCAGGAGCCTCCATAATACAGTAAGTCAGTGACTGCCGAAGAGATCTCTCTTTGGCTGTTGACACAGATCATTATAACTATAATGGAAAATATGGTATAAATACAGTTAAACTGCCTTTTTTTTTTCCTGCGAGACTTCCCAAACTTTGTGCTTTTTCCTCTTCTACCAAATTAGTAGGATTTTTGTAGAATTAGTAATAAGCACCAGGCAGACAATCAGTCAGAAAAAATTCAGACAGTAACGTTGACATTAATTCCAGCCAAAAAAGTTCGTCTGCCACTTATAATCTCCAGAGATCTTTTCTATACGAATGAGGGATTTGACACGTGTGAACTTTCTACAGAGAGAAGTCTTGTCAAGCCAAAAGGAAAGAGTGAAAACATGTTTATTTTATCCACTGCACTTATCCTTGAGCATGTGTTGATGTTAATGGCCTGAATCTCTCTCTTCTCTCTCTCTTTCTCACACACATATGCACACACGGCCAAATTGTCAGCTACAAAAATGAAGATGAACATTTCAGACATCTTCTAATTGATCACTTGAAGATCTAGAGCCTTCTGACATTACTGGGAACTTTGACGATGGCATGAAAAATCTTGACAGGTGTAAGCAGAAAGCCATTCAGATGATGGAAATTCGATATAAACTGTGTGACTATATAGAACTATTTACGTGTTTATCCATTTAGAGAGATACTTTGGAAGATCTGTCGAATATAAAGATATTTAAAATGGTAAAGTTACCAAAAGTTAGCAGGAATTAACCATATAGCTACAAGTTTCAGAGGGGGAGAAAGACTATTATATTATATTTGGGAAAAGATAGGCTTTTAGTGAAAGTTTCTTTTAAGTTTATTTATTTTGAGAGAGAGAAAAAGAAAGAGAAGGGAAGGGGCAGAGACAGGGAGAGAGAGAATCCCGAGCAGGCTCTGAGCGCTCCACATGGAGCCCCATGTGGGGCTCGAACTTGCGAACCGTGAGGTCATGACCTGAGCGGGAACCCCAGGCGGGTGCTTACCACCCGAGCCTCCCAGGTGCCCTGAGTGGAAACTTTTAAACTTGCTCTGAGCTTCAGATTCCGCAGTGCACAGCAGGCCCGCTTGACCCTTGCAGAGCTGCAGGGAAGAACAGATTCGACCCTGCAGCGCCCCCCACACCCCTGCGCGGTGCACCGCACCCAGCAGGCCCTCACCTCCCTGGGCCGTCACCCCCGGGAGGCTGGAGTGGCTGGGTGTGGTGACCGACGCTTGTCCATGGGCACTGACCCCGCTGCCTGCGCTGCAGGGTGGGGGCCCTACAGAGGCCGGGCGCTCCTCCCCTCCCCAGTCCCCCAGCCTGGCCGCTCTTAGGATCAGAGGTGCTCCTCACTGAGGGGCCCCAGCCCGCGGCGGGAGCAGCCCCCTCTTCCCGGCCCCCAGGCCGTGATCCCACCTTAGTGTGACCGGAGCGCAGGGCTCGGAAATGACCCCTGCTTCTTCCGAGTCGGTTTCATGCTGCAGTGCTGGAGCCCGGCAAGAAAGGACTCCATCCATCGGTGGAGTTTTTCCTGTTTTTTATGTGTAATCATTAACTAATAATTGTTAACTGTGACGTATCGACATTATTAACTAATCACTTGATTACTTGTCAATCTATAAATAACTTTGAGCTTTTCTCATACACCGGGCACTGCTCTAGGCACTAAACAAAGGGGCGAGCAAGGAGACAGGCGCAGGAAGGTTAAGATTCCTGTGCTCACGGAGTTGACCGTTTCTTCTTCTGCAGAGAAGCCCCGGGAGGCCTGTTTCGACCCTGGAAATATCATGAACGGGACACGGATCGGCACGGACTTCAAGCTGGGCTCGACCGTGACTTACCAGTGTGACTCTGGCTACAAGATCGTGGACCCGTCCTCCATCACGTGCGTGATTGGGGCCGACGGGAAGCCCGCCTGGAGCCAGGCCCTGCCTTCCTGCAGCGGTACGTGTGACACGCGTTCCCTTCCGCGACGCTGTGACTGGAACACACGGCCTCTCCTTAGAGCTGAGCCGGCGCTTCAGCACTCTGGCCCATGGCCGGCGGTCAGGGTCAGGTCCCTGAGGGAGCGAGTGCAGACTCCGCCTTGCCGGGGCCGTATCATTCCATGCGCCATCTGTCACAGGCTTCGGGAGGCGGTGATGTTTTTCTCTCTGGCATTTTTAATTTGTTTTTGCATATTCTAGGCCTGATGTACATTAAGAGGTGCCAGTTAGCTGTCTCCAGACACACTCTTTCTGCCTCTGTCTCTGCCTCTGTATTTCGGTGTCTCTGTGTTTCTCTGTGTCTCTCCTCTCTCTCTCTCTGCATATAGGTGTCATTTTCCCCAAAATATCAATACTTGTAATTCTTTATATGGGCACTCAATTTCTAAAGCCACATGTTAAGAGGTTAAGCCACATATTAAAAGTAAGATCAACCTTCAAGAACAGAGAGAACAGAGCTCCTGGGTGGCTCAGTCGGTTGAGCGTCTGACTCTTGATTTTGGCTCAGTCGTGATCTTGCAGGGTTGTGGGATCGAGCCCTGGGCCAGGCTCCTATTCTCTCCTTCTGTCCCTCCCAGCTCACTGTGCACTCGCCCTCTCTCTCCCTCTCTCCCTCCCCCTCTCCCCAAAAAGAACAGACTGGGCTGACCTGCCATGACCGCAGTCTGGTGGCACTTACCCTGGACAGCGCAGTGACAGAGAGAGGCTTAGATTTCCAGGTCTCTGCTCTGAGTGTTAATCTCATCCGTGATTTCCCAGGACTGTCTGCAGCCCAGTCTTCCAGCCTCAGGCCTAAGACCTGTCGTCTCTACCCTGAGAAAAGGAGGGGGCAGACCCCGTGCTGTTTGCAGGAAACACCTGATTCCCAGGTTATGTTAGGATGAACTCAAGTCCCAGTGTAGTTAGATGTAATGAACTCAGCAAAACCTTTATGTTCTCCCCCACTCAGGGCAGCTGGCAAAGTTCCTGGTCCCTTCAGACCCAACAGGTGAAATTTTAAAATTAGTGCATAGACATTAAAGCAAACGAAGGAAAGAAACGAAGGTCGAGTCCTGGGCTGCGCTGTGGCTTCCTGTCTCTAAGTCTGTGTGTGGACCGGAGACTGTTGGTCAAGGAAGCCCGCCCGCCGCGGCCAGCACTAGGTTCTGGGTCGCAGTAAGGACTCCATCCAGGTTTCCAGACGAAATGAATGAGTCCGTGAAAAGCTAGAAATAAATTTTAATGGAAAAATCCACAGCCTGTGAAATCTTCCTAATGTTACATGCTTTAATAACAGAAACAAAAATAGCATCATTGATGCGTCTCAGACTTCAGGTCTGGAAGAGGGAACAATGCCGAGAGAGGGCAGGACACACACCGTGGCCTCCTCGCACGCGGTGTTTCCACGTTCTCATCCGTGTCTGAGCGTAGTCGGGAGGGTCTGTGCTGGCCTTGTGCCCCCGTCTGGGGAGGACCAGGAAGCTGGCCGCCCCAATAACTCGCACTGACTTCAGAGCAGCGTGGGGCCCTGCGGGACGTCCCTGTGTGGATCTGCTTCCCCCCAAGCCCTCGGCCTGGGGTGCGGGCGGCGGGTGCCTGCTGCTCCGCTTGGTCTAGAGGAGGAGCCAGAGAGGAGGAACCAGCCCCTACCCACCTGTGTGCCGTGGGCAGGCGGCTCGGAGCCCGTGGGCAGCCACGTCCCCCGTCAGCGAGGACCCTCCTGGGCCGTCATGACGATCTCTGGAAGGTCAGCCATAAGGGCGTGAGGCCAGGGCGCCCGGCGGCTCGTGGGCTGAGCATCCGGCTCTGCTGCGGTCATGATTTCGCCTGCGGTTCACGGATCGAGCCCCGCGCCAGGCTCTGCGCTAACAGCCTGGAGCTGCGTCAGTGTCTGTCTCCCTCTCTCTGCCCTCCCCTCGCATTCACTCTGTCTCTCTCTCTCAAAAATAAACAAACATTAAAAATATAAACATAAAAACCCACGTATATGTACATATTAAATTTTATAGAAAATTCATGTCACAAGTTATATCAATTATATTTAGAACGCACCTGCCCTTTATGCAATCTGAGTAACGCCGTAGACACAGAGTGCCCAGTAGCCTCATAGACTTGGGAGGGCCTGAGAAACCGCATCCCGCTCAAATTATGAAGAAGTAATCTCAAACTTCTGTTTCAACGCTTATTGTTGTTTTTACATTTGAGATTTTGGACATCACTTGTTACATGTGTAAAGTGTTCTTTACATATATACACATCTACACATCTCTAAGTATAAAGGGAAATAAATCTATAAACATACAATAAAACATTTCCTCATATTACAGTAATAGATAAACATAATGTATTGAAATACGTTATTGGTATTTATATACTAATAATACCTAGCATTACTATAATAGTGTTTATAACTAATAATATGGATAAATAATATGTATTTTATTATATTTTAGATATATTACCCTTTATACTTACAGGCATGAATCTGTGCATGTATTTCAATATACATTAAATAGGTACTATATTTAAATACACATATTAACGTAAATAAAATATATATTAAATGTAGGTTAATATATGTGTGTCACGTACACGTGTGTGTGGAAATAGGTGCACATACAGGAAGCAAACTGACGAGGGAGGTGTGTAGACGTCAGCTCTGGGCGGTGCGGGTGAGGTCACGGCCGCCAGGGCGGGGAGGAGCGGGGTGTATCTAAGGAGAGTGCGGACGCCACGCCCTCAGGTGACCGCGGGGGCTGCCGGGGGAGTGGGACAGCGTGGCGGGGCGGGCCTTCCTGCCGCGGTCCTGCGTCTGGGAGGGGACACCGCCGCCCACCGGAGCCCGGGGCCCTAGACGGCGGTCCCGGAAGTGGGTCCTGCGCTGCCTGCCAGCTACTACCCAGGCCTTGAGGACCTCACCTTGGGGGGAGGGTCTCAGCGTGGGGGCTGGACCAGGGCCGGGGACTATCCAGCCAGATCCCGGCTTCACCGCCCACCTCATCGGTGCTGGAGAGATTAACGGGATATGCATAAGGCTCTCTCAAACAAAGTAGGTGCTCAGTAAATAGAGAATCTTGTTTCTATATGTAAATCTTAATCCACGTGTAAGTTGCATACAGGTCCTTTCGATACACCAGAGGCCAGTGATCGCAGACTCTTGACCTGACATCCAGTCACCACGTGAGCATGAAACCCCATAACTGCAGTGCACTGACGCCTAGTGCAGCTCCCAGCAGACACTCCTCACAAGCAATGCTTGAGAAGCAGCACCTCCAAGGATATCGCTTTCTACAGAATTCTAATGTTTTTTCTTGTTTTCCAAGAAACAATGTGGACACCCAGCTGTGTTCATATCCCTCTTCAGACATTGCCATGGAGGACATATATGGGGCTGGTGTGAAAATAAGACAGAACATGAGCTTCAGACCTTTTTAAATAATAATGCAGGAGGAATTAAATTTGTATGAAACTCAAAGACAATTTGAACTCGTGGGGGATGATAGCCACAAAATTAGCACAAATAAATGGAGTCACATTTGGACAATAGATATAGAATCAAATTTGTAATTAGAAACTATTTCTTCTTCTGTATTTGAAGACCTATAAAGCCAAGAACAATTTTTGTTAACCTGTCATCGAAGTGCACAAAATAGAACTTTTTATGTAAACTGTTTATTTAGTTTTAAATAGAACTCAGACTTCCAAATCATTAAACCAGAAATTACCTCCCCCCGTAGTTTAGTTTGGGTCTGTTAGGGAGCATGGACCTGCTATATTTTAAACATTTTGAGCCTGAGTGGCTCCATGGATTAGGTGCTTGACTTCAGCTCAGGTCATGATCTCATGGTTCGTGGGTTCGAGCCCCACGTCGGGTTCTGTGCTGACAGCTCAGAGCCTGGAGCTGCTTCAGATTCCGTATCCCCCTCTCTCTCTGCTCCTCCCTCATTCACTCGTGTGTGTGTGTGTGCATGTGTGTGCACTCTCTCTCTCTCTCTCTCACAAATAAGTAAAGCATTAAAAAATACCCAAAAAATAACAAAAACCATGTCTATAGATCATATGTTACAGAGTGCAGGCAGCACATTTTGGACAAGTTTGTTTTAAATGTAGAATATGACTTTTTTTCTTGGCGATTCACCTGTTATCTGCAGTTTTTCTTCACTGAAATTTACTGTAAAATCAGAATGAAATTGAAACAACCCAGAGCCTGTTTCATGGGCCAGATGTTAGACGTGTGGTTTCAGGTTTACATTCAGTTCAATCCTGTCCTGTTGCCTTTACGTGCGAGGCGTCCATTCCAGTTAAAGTGACGGATCAGTAGGCTCCTTGTGGCCACTGCACTTACGCCGTCGCTACTCCTTATCCATTTAGGACATGATCTGTGTACGGCATTAATTACCAAAGAGGAAGAACATGTTTGTTTTCCTTTTTTCACATTAACATAAAATCGTGTCCATTATGGAAAGGACCATGCCTATCTTGTCTTAGGTCAGCACAGTAACATGGACAGAATAATCATTACGAATGAAATAAAAATCCTGTACGTTCTTCCATCAATTTCACAAAGGATTGGTCATGCTTGAAATGTACAGTTTTGGTGCTTGTCTTTAACATCTGAGGAAGAACGTGTAAACGCAACCCAGTGTAGCAAGGAAGCAGTGGACCTAAAATGTCAGGTCAGTTTCCTTTCATTTCATCTTTTTTTTTAATGTCTTCTGTTATCACAAAATAATACTTTTCCATCCTGTCCTTGAACAAAATAAATCTTTGTAGTTTCTTCCACAAATACATCACACAATGTCCTTTATAAGATTTCTGTCTGTCAAATAATTTGAGCATCCAAATGTTACCCCAGTGAGGATTTACTTCCACTTTTTATTCATACCTGTGGCTTAAAATTTGGACTGGATGAATTTTCTAGATGTAAAAGAAAGGGTATTTGCAAAGTTACCTGCTTGAATTCTATGCGGCTTAACAAAAATAAATATCTATCCTTCATGATACTTAGTTTTTAAAATTTGACTGTAAAGTTTTAAGGAAACAAAATAGTTCTAAAATAACCTGGCTGCATTTATATGGATGAGGTTAAAAAAAAAAAAGAATAAGTGATGTATCTAAATTAGTAGAATAAGTCGCCCAGCATTTCATGTAAAACCTTCAGCTTAGTGGGAGTTTAACTTCCATCAGCAAGTTAGAAAATAATTTTTCTATTTAGAATTGTAAAAAAGTCAGTGTAGGTGTAGTGAGGTGATAAAAGTATTCTGAATTAAGACACTGATGTGAAAACCACACTCAGTGTAATTAAGGAAAATCTCTACCTGTTGATCATTAAGTAGATCAACGCTGTCAGATGCATGAACTATTTTCCTTTGACACTTAGAGTCAGACCTCAGTTTCCCAAGCTGGTGTGTATGGCTTTGAACTCAGAAATCCCGAATGAGGTGTTTGACATTAGTGTCACCATAGTCCAAGGAGCTTTGTTCATTGTGGAGAATGCCTGTGGGTCAGGACTGGACAGTGTGTTGACTGACATTGAAAGGATTAATATATTGTCTTTGATTTGTCTTCTTTTAATGCGAGAAAACTCTCTTATGAAGAAGAAGTGAGTTTAGAAACCTAAACTCTCTCAAATGCTGAAGGCGACTCTGACCTGAGGTCCGTGGGGGTACACGGAGATGAGTACAGTGTGGTCAGGGTGCAGACGGCGGGGTCTGGGAGCCAGGGGTCCAGGGCCTGACCCGGGCAGGCTCTGCGAACTGGGACGTCCTCTGAAGTCACACTTGATGGATTGAAGTGTAGGACGTTTAATTAAAAAACGGGAATCCTGAGACTAGGATTCAATTGAATGTCTGTTTGAAGATGCTTCCAGAGAGTTTTCAGTGTTTTCTCAGAGTTTTCAGTGTTTTCTCAGCATGAGCAATGCCAAAGTGAATACAGTAATCAGAAGGAAAATAAAAACACACACATGCACGCGCACACGCACATGCACACGCACAGCTCTGCATGTCACGCCTGTTACTATGCCTGCCCTGGCTTTCTAGTTATGAATCAATTCAGTTTTAAATCAACCTTACAGCAAGAGGCCTAGCTCATTAGGAATTCTACATGGTACTCTTGAACTGAGTCTTTGAGGTGAAAACTTCAAGCAACAATGAAAACTAAGAGCAAACATTATTTTTTTCTAAGCCCCATAGTCATCGAAAAACAGTAGAAAACTGAAATCATTTTGTGTAGCCCTTCAGTTAAGGTGATGACTGATGCCAAGCAGAAAATTCTGGTGAGACTCAAATAACTCCGTCTCTTTCAGACTTGCTGTTAGTTTATTACTAATGTTTTCATGATCATTTTAGCATGTCTGAGAGAGGTTTTAGAGTTTCCTAAGATCATCATAGGTTTTTCTCCTAAGTTACCTTTATTCAAACCTGGTAAATCTCTGCTTTTCCTTTCCTTCACTTCCCACAGTGGTGTTAAGTAGTTTTATCCTTGTCCACTTTCTTAAACTTAAAAAAAAAATAATGTTTATATTTGAGAGAGAGAGAAAGAGAGAGAGAGAGAGCAGAAGCTGCGAGGGGGCAGAAAGAGAGAGAGACACACACAGAATCCGAAGCAGCTCCAGGCTCCGAGCTTTCACCCCAGAGCCCGATGCAGGGCTCGAACCCATGAACCGTGAGATCATGGCCTGAGCTGAAGCCAGACATTTAACTGACTGAGCCCCCCAGGCACCCCCAGTTTGTGAAACTGTTGAACTAACCGGGTGAGCTGTGCATGTCCTCAGTGCTCTCCACCTCCTCGGGCCCCGCCCTCGTGAGCAGGTGTGGCGGAGGTTTGCACGTGGATATACTTGTGTGCTTACTCCCATTTGCAGCTCCCTGTGGAGGGCAGTACTCGGGATCGGAAGGAGTCGTCCTGTCCCCAAACTACCCTCATAACTACACGGCCGGCCAGATATGCTCCTACTCCATAACGGTGCCAAAGGAGTTTGGTGAGTTAAGTTTCTCCTTCTTTTAACGTTTTATCCATGGTCATATTTGTTCTGGTGTTAATTTTTCTGTGTCTTATAAACCAACATTACGGCTCTCACTGTAATAAAAATATAAACGCAGGTGAGTTGTGTTAAACAACCCGTTTTCTGAGTGTATACAGCACCCATACAGTCATTTTATCCATGCCACGTCAAATGCTTTTATTTTCTTCTGAGATTCTGACCCAGAATAATCAGAGGGAATGAGTTTGACTTGGCTCTTAACTTCCGTTAGAAAGCATTTTCTTCAAGGGAGGATGGCCAAGTCAGGGGGGCAAAGGGAGCACTGGGTATCCATGTGTATGTGCCTCTCTCAACCAAATGATGGCGGAAGTCACTGGGTCAGTGAGCTCACCTGTGAGTGAGCAGGACGGAAAAACAGGCAGAGCCCCGTCCCCAACCCCTCGACATCTGACTTAGGAATTCCTCCCTGAACTTTGCTCCCAGTCAGAGCCAGCTTTCCGAATGGCTCCGCCTCCACAAGGGCCTTCCTGCTGGGCCTGCGCTGGGTTTGCCCAGAGCTGGATTCCCAGGCCTCCGATATCTCCTGACCAAGGACGCCTCTTTGATTCGGGTTCCTTTCTGGAGTAAATCAGATAGTAGCTTTTACAACTTTATAGTCCAGATTCTTTTTTTTTTTTTCACAGTTGAACAGTGAAAACCCTACAGGGTTAAGTTTTTTTCTGCTTTCTTTACATTCGAAATAGCCGCCTCCCGCTCATAGACATAAAAGAGATCAGGGTTCTGAGGCCAGAATCTGTTTCAGGGAGAACATTTCAGAAAGTACAATTGCATGACAAGAAAGCTAATTGTTGGGTGAGAAGCTGGTCCGCGGCAGACAAATAGTTTCTGGATTGCGAGCAAGTGGTTCTGTGGCCGTTCCACAAGACGCACAAACACTTCTATGAGTTTTAGATACAGGAGCGATGACTTATAATACGAGTCGTTGGTGATGCCAGACATCACATGATCACAACTGGGCCAACGGCCCTTGAAATTCGCTTTGATATGCGAGGGCTTTGGATGACAAGCATGTTTCCAGAATGACTTATGCTCGCAGACCCAGGTTTTACTATATTTATTGTTCACAGACGTCTTCGAAACTAACGAAAACCTTCACCGTGCGTACTTGAGCCTTAGGTGTTTTAGATCACGGGCCAAAACTATTGCTATTTATATCACCTATGGGATAAATAAAATTCTGCGGTAGGATCATCATAAACAACTCTATAATGTGCTGCTGACCCGTGTTTAAATCTCAGTGAGTTCATGTGAATTTCACCTTATAATAAGAAATGTACAATGTTAAATTCTTCACCAAATTGGCGTGTTTTTAAAACCAACACGTGTCTTGATCCCTGCTCCTATCTTACATTAAGCAAAACATCGTTAACTGCTTTTCAGTAAATGGGGCGGCCATGGCCTATCCTTCTATTACCTTAATGTAGCGCCAGGAAAAAATTTAATATTCAAACCAGATTGGGAACAGGAATGCTGTTCCTTTTATTAAGTTTCAAGACAGCCCGAAGCAAAACAAAACTGTCTAAGCCACGGAAAACTCTTAGGATGGAGGAAAGCAGCCCATCATGTTCTACAGGCATCTGAGGGTTGGGATCCTTGGGAGGAGTCAGTAAATCGGCAGAGCAAGACCGCAAGCTCCCTGTCTTCACTTCTTAATAAGCACACGTGCCAACCCACGCCCTCTGTTTTGCAGTGGTGTTTGGGCAGTTTGCCTATTTCCAGACGGCGCTGAATGATTTGGCAGAGTTATTTGACGGGACACACCCACAGGCCAGACTTCTCAGCTCCCTCTCTGGCTCCCATTCAGGTAAACATTCAATGCATTTGCTCTTTAATTGTATGTAGACAGCCAGGGTGATTCATTTTCAACTTGTTATTTCTTTTTTCTTTTTTAACGAGGGAGAAATGCAATCATCTTTGAATTTGCTTGCCTACCTAATAACATTTTATTTTTGATATAAAATTTCAACCGTATTTTTAGCTCATATATAAAACCACAGATTTATCATTTTACTTACTGAAGTTGTAGGAAATATAATATCCATCTCAATACCCAAGGAAAATACCAGAAAAAGGGATAATAAATGATTTTGTGTCTCTATTTTCTATTCTGTCTCCTCATCTTCTTGGAGGGAAACAGTATCACTGTTATGGTCTTATTCCTTGCCAACCTTTACATGTGTGTGTATAAGGATTCATCACTCTCACACAGGTATACGGATGCATACATGTACACACATGCACACATGAATGTGTGTGTATATGTGCGGGGCTGCATAAAACATGGGATGTTATTTCTTTTTTTTCAACATTTTATTTACTTTTGAGAGAGAGAGACAGAGAGAGACAGTGTGAGCAGGGGAGGGTCAGAGAGAGAGGGAGATACAGAATCCGAAGACAGGCTCCAGGCTCTGAGCTAGCTGTCAGCACAGAGCCTAACGTGGGGCTTGAACTCGCAAACCATGAGATCATAACCTGAGCTGAAGTCAGATGCTTGACTGACTGAGCCACCCACACGCCCTGTAAACATGGATGTTATTTCAGGCTCATTTTCTATGCCATGCTTTTATTGAAAATCACAGGTGGAGCCTTCCCTACCAAAAAACACAAATATACACTAAATGTGATTTGTGTCAGTGCCGAGCCGTAGTCAGCTGATTAACGCAGCACAGTTAATTAGCCCCTCATGGATTTGGACCTTGGACAAACTGCAGGGTCTGTGCTGTCCCTGTCGTCACTTAGCAAAGTCAGGTCATGTGTGTGGATCACAGACTCTTGCCAACCAACACTGAGTTTGGTTATTTCCTGGTTTTCGCTATTATTAACCAAGGGTCTTAAGACCCATGTCTTATTTTCTGGCAACGTTCAATGATGGAATGTCTAGAAATATATCAGAAGATACAGATTTATTTTATTTATTTTTAATTTTTTAACGTTTAGTTTTGAGAGAGGGGGAGAGACAGCACGAGCAGGGGAGGGGCAGAAGAGAGAGGCACAGAGTTCAAAGCAGGCTCCAGGTTCTGAGCTGTCCGCTGAGTCCAACACAGGGCTCAAACTCACAAACGGTGAGATCATGACCCGAGGTGAAGTCAGACGCTTTACTGACTGATCTGCCCAGGTGCTCCCAGAAGATACAGATTTAAAATATTGTTATGTACTGATACATTCACCTCTGAAATGCCTTTGTCACTAGTATGCGCCTTAGCAGCACATGAGAGAGACCACTCCTGTTTCATAAGTGTACTTTAGAAGGTAAAAATATATTTCATACATTATTTTTTCCTGAATCTAAATGCTTTAGTATTTTGTAAACAAGGTTTGGGTTCAGATTTTCTTACTTTTCTTAATTTAAGTAAAACCCTAGCAAGTAATTGTCAGCTAGAGTTGATTCTGAGTTACTGATAAATCTGATTCTTACATTTCCCGCATTGTCAGCTAACAGACCTCTGATCAGTGCCTGCGTCAGAGGAGAGCACCGGGAGATGTTGATTGTGAATAGGCAGGACCAGCTTTAAATTCGTGATAGAAACAAGGTGTCTGCATCGTAAGCCCAAGGGGGAATTTCATAAGTCCAACAATGAAAAGCGAAATTCCAAGTTAGTAATTATTTTCCAAAATACTGCTGCCGCCGCACAGCGTGATCTCTGATTTGTCCCCCTAGGTGAAACCTTGCCCCTGGCGACGTCCAATCAGATTCTCCTCCGGTTCAGCGCCAAGAGCGGCTCCTCGGCCCGCGGGTTCCACTTCGTTTACCAAGGTAAAGGTCACGGGGCGCCCGGCTCTCCCCTCCCCCACCACCGACGTACAAAGCGCTAACCCTATCTGCGTTGCAGCTTTTAATATTTGAGAAACTGAAGGTATTCATTTATTTATAATAAGACGATTTAATAAAAAAAACACAACTTTTCATTTTGACCCTTAAGGATATATGGTGTTTCTCCTGCTAAGGCACAGCGAGACCTCACTTACCTCGCGTATCAGGAAACGCTCGGGACCAATCCTTTGTCTGGGACTTCATAGTTGCCAAAAGGATTGCGCGTATCTTCCAGTTTGTGTAATTAAGTCAAGTGTTTCACCAGACTTCGGACTTAACCCCTGCTTTCATGGAAAACATTAAAGCCCCTCTGACAGCTCCAGATCTTCCTGTAGAAAAGGAAGCGGAGGAGGCAACTTAACAGCATCAAACAAGACCCGCAACACCACCCGCCCCCACGACTCTCAGTACCTGCTTTATTCGGTTTGTGCCCGGTGACGTTTGCCACTGGGACACCTTCATATTTATTTCTGAAATTGGAGCGTGTTCAAAAGGTTTCAGGTCGTGCGAAGTTTCTAAATAATGAGGGTTTTTTTAAAAAATCTATAGCGTCTACCTTTGTTTTGTCCATTCAGTGCAGGAACTTGAAAAACCTACCTGTAAACTGTTGACAGGCCTTCAGAAGCGGGAGCAGGTCTCTGGGTGTAGCAGCGACGGCTGTGAGGATGTGCGAGGTCGCCTCTGCGGGGACAGGCTGTGCCCCAATAGGAAGAAGTGCTTCGTTCTTCTAGGCCTCAGTGTGGCGTTTGGCTAGTGAGGTGACTCGCTGCTCTGGAAGAGTGGAGGAGGCCCCCTACCAGCAGGGGGTCGGTCCTCTCATGAAAGGCCTCAGAAAACAGGCTCAGCAGCACCATCATGTTTGTGGGGAAAATAATTACGGAAAATCGCAATCTGTCATTTCATAGAACTCATTTCTAATACACTGCAAAACCCATGCCCTCAAAATATTTTATACAATCTATAAATTATAAAACAATTATTTCATAAATTATAAAATATTTCATTATATACACTTCAGTGCTCAGCAACAATATGATTTATAAAGGAATGAGAAAGTATTGGATTAAGTACATTTTTTGATGTTTTTATTTATTAATGAAAGACAGCTACAGAGCACAAGCAGGGGAGGGGCAGAGACAGAGGGAGACACAGAATCTGAAGCAGGCTCCAGGATCTGAGCTGTCAGCACGGAGCCCAGCATGGGGCTCGAACTCACAAAACGTGAGATCATGACCTGAGCCAAAGTCTGACACTTAGCCCACTGAGTCACCCAGGCGCCCCTTAAGTACATTTTTTAACCTGGAGAAATTCAAGCTACTGACATCAACTGTCTTGATAAGAGGCTTTCCTTCATTTTTGATAAAGATTTAACATCCACTAAAATATCTGGGGCAATCGACCCTAAGTCTATCCTAGTTACAAATATTAATCTCAGAAGTCATGACTGTAAAAGGTATGTTTCTTGGTTTAAAGTAATATATTGCCATTAAAGTGAATAAAAACAGAAGAGTGGTAAGACAAGACCACCATTTAGAGGGAGAATATATTTTCCTTGTCCTGAAGAACATAGAACGACTCTAACACCCTCAGTATTAATACCCCCTCTTCTTGCTTTGTTCCTACAGTGAGTTTATGCAAAAACTGCCTTCTTACCAAAGCTAAATCCCTTGGAGGTAAAGAAATAGAGTCATGAATGCAGTTTATAAGTCACATAAGAATGCCTGGGGGAGTTTCCAATACATCTGAAAAGTTAAACCGAGTATTACTTTCTGAAAGATGCTAGTTACATGGGAGCCAAGAAGTGACCTGAAACCTTTCTGAGGGACGCATTCGTATACCACCTATGGCTTCATTCTTTCCTACTTTATTAAAGCTCTGCATTGCGCAGGGAGTTCCTGACGTCCGTGATTCTGGGGTGTCTCGTCTCTCCTGTTGACACGCAGTTGTGTTCTAAAGACCCGTTAGAGACCTCAGGGCAAAGCAGCAAGGTCAGGGTGCAGGAAACCTAGACTTGACCCAGGTCTGCCGGACCACCGCCTCATGGGCTCTCATCCGCCCTCCGCGCCGTCCTTGCTGACACTGAGGCTTTGATAATGAAGACATTTCCATCTTTCTGATCTTGTGGAGAAAGGGACGTTGACTTTGTTTCACAAAGAGTCCTAAGTAACCCATGTCTTTCCCGGTTCTCCTTTGCTTCCCACACCCCTGAGAGGTAGAAGGGTGTACGTGAAGAGTCAGAAATGGGAAAAGGAGTGAATTAGGACCCACGAGCACCCCAGAAGGGGAAGGAGGAGGTCCCTTCTAAATACCTCTTCCTCCTGAGTCTGTCAGGGAGAGCCCAGCACACGGGCGGGGCTGCGGCTGGATGCTGGACGCTCCTGAGTTTCGTGCTCAGGGGCCTTATCCCCTCCTCGGGACGGAGGACCCTAATTCACAGTCCTGGTCCTACATGCAGGGTGTGGGCGGAGGCCGAGAAGACCCAGCGCATTGCAGTGCCGGTTAGGCTCAGATGTCATTCCCGGGCCGCCTTGCGTCCCCCGTGGATTCAGCCCCTGCGTATGGCAGCCGTGTGACAGTCAGGCTGCCGTTGGAACCTGCCATGAACGGACATCTGGAGACCCCCTGCAGTGTGAGGGTCCCGGGAACCCGGCTCACGTTTCAGTTCCTGGACTGGGCCGCTGGCAGTCTTTGTCCTGCACAGACTTCCCTAAAAACACAATAGGATCATGCCTTGCTTTCACACGTGAATGTGTTCAAGCGGCTTCTTGGATTTCCTTGTATGCAACCCAGGGAAGGCTTCCCTGTCCTCCTCTCCTGGCGCCCCCAGACTCCTGGGTCCTCCCAGAGCCCCCAGACCTGGACCCGGGCAGGACCCGCAGTTGGTCGGCGGATTCTGCTCATTCTGATGCGCTTTGCCATTCCACAGAGAGTGCACTGCACCTAAATCAGTGTGTTCTGAGGTCAGTGAGAAAATCCAAATTCATGTCATCCTAAGAAACCCACCACGTGGGACACTCACCTACTGTTTCGTAATAAACTGAGCACAGTCTGATTCCTCCAGTATTATTAAGAGCCTTTTTAGTCTGTTTTATGAAGTGCTTATG
>NC_043700.1:2532712-2536640 GCF_006229205.1 Suricata suricatta | reverse complement strand
CTAAAAATCACTGTGTCTCAGGAAACAACCCATTAAATTAACGAGTATGAAACCTGTTTTCTTTCACAAAACGTATCAAGTATGCCATTAACTCTCAAGCCATGAGTCTAGAGCGTAGTTTCCTTTTGGGGAAGAATCATGAGAATGTTGATTTGCTCTTCTGTGTAATGTCCTCTTAATAAATGTGTGCTGATGAGGGCTTGAAAAGTAATAGGTTAATGCAGCCCGGACCACAAGGGCATGGTTAGTTGGCATCTGTTTGCTTCACTTTGTGTGAGAGCCTCAAGAGCAATCGTGATCAGCTCTCGAATTCACTTGTACATTTTCAGCATCTCTCTCCTTCCCGGGATTTGCTCATTAATCCCATCAGTATCGTTTGGAGTTGCATGTGTGCATATGGGAGACGAGTCTGCAAAGCTCCTTAAATTGTGAGGATAAAGTTATCCTAAACAGGATTCACTTCAGAGGTGCCGCTGTTGGGCACCATGCCTTCTTAGCTTGAAGAGGTCGCTTTTAGACACCAGGTCTATATATAACTTGGTGGTATGGTAGACAGTGACCATTGGTATTGAGAACTGATAGGAGAACAGGCTGGATTTGACCTTGGCTAACACATGCCATTGAAAGGAGCGTATTGCATGTAAAATGTCCCTTAACACCTTGATTGCACAGCGAAGCACGCAATCACGGCCACGCTTTGCCGTACTCTATTTTTATGAGATCCGGTTTTCTCTTTTAGTCCCCTGCAGCGGGAATTTCACTCAGCGCAGAGGTACCATTTTATCCCCTGGCTACCCTGAACCGTATGGCAACAACTTGAACTGTGTCTGGAAAATCATAGTTACGGAGGGGTCGGGAATCCAGGTGAGCCCCTCAGGCCCAGAGCGCCCAAACACACGGCGCTTGCTTTCTGTGTTCGTTTTCTTGTTTGCATTGCTTGTTGTTAAATACTTACACCATAACCTGTTTCCCTTTTCTTACTACTTCTACAATGAGTTTCTAATCACGTTTCTACATTTGGAATAAAAACAATCGATTTGGGGGGTAAAAGCTGTCCAGAGGGCCATTTGCAGAAATTTGCAAATGTCCCTTCCTGGTTTATTTTGCTGGGTTTCACCTTCCTCTTTGATGTATATTTACTAAGTTCCATGGAAAAACCCCGCAGGCAAAGTTCTTTAAATGGAAAATACGTATTAACTGAACGCTGTTGTTTGCTAGATTCAAGTGATCAGTTTTGCCACGGAGCAGAACTGGGACTCCCTGGAGATTTACGACGGAGCGGACATGACCGCGCCCAGGCTGGGAAGCTTCTCAGGTAGGAGGACACAGGTCCCTGTCGTCTGTGTGGCTCCGAGTCTTCAAACACTGACGGGATGAACAGCAGCCACAAAACGTTCCGTGTGGATGTTTTCCTGCCAATCCCACACGCACCCGCATTCGCTTGTCGAGTGTTGAAAATCTTAGAGCGGGAGCGCAGGTGACCCAGTGAGGGGGACAGGGAGGTAGCAGGCGGTGCACGTTTGCAGGTGACAGCCGGAGGCCAGGGACCAGGGACCCAGGGGCAGTGGTGGCAGGTAAGGGTGAAGCCAAGAGCAGGTCACGGCTCACAGTTCTGAGAGGAGGGCCATCCAGGAAAATTGCCCTCCGTGTTTTGGGGCCTCGAGGCCTGAGATCCGCAGCACTTTGGGGCCGGGATCTGTCAGGCTTGCAGGACGTTGCCCCCTCGGCAGCAGATGCCACCAGCCTGGATTGTAGCGAGCGGCCAGGCACCCTTGCTTGCTCTTTCTCCCACCAGCAACCCCCCGAAACAGCGGCCTCGGCCATGGGCAGTGCTGCTCAGCTCGCTCTTCCCGTTCTCTCATCCTGGGAGGCACCTTGCTTCATTCCTCCACGTATCAAATCCCGGACCGGGGGCCCGGGCTGGCCGCTCAGTGAAGCCTGACTCTTGATCTGGGCTCAGGTCATGCTCCCACGGCTTTTGAATTCGAGCCCCATGTCAAGCTCTGTGCTGACACCGCAGAATTTTCCCTCTTCTGTCTCTGCCCCTTTCCAGCACTGTCTCCCTCTCTCTCCGTCCGTCTCTCTCAAAATAAATAAACCTTAAGAATTTTTTAAAAACCCCGACAAAGTAGCTGTTATCAAGATCACCGTCCTAAGGTCATCACACACAGTAGCTGTTAGGGAGCCCCGATCGGGCCAGGCCAACCAAACTCCAGAACAGCACTCTGCTTCACGTGCTGTCCTTGCCCTCTCCCGGAGCTGAGGGACAGGCTTGACCAGGACTGCATGGAAGACGAAGAGCGTTTCTAGGACCCCACAGGCCTGGGGCCGATGTCTCCTGGCCGTCCTCCTGCGAGGCGGGTTCAGAAAGAGCAGCTGATGCAGATACCAAGCGCCATATTTGTTCCTGGGAATAAAAATGTCTCTGTCACTAAAAACAACAGCGGCAACAGCACACATTAAACTCTGTATGCACAGGACAAAACGTAATAATATTTATCATCATAATAAGATATGTTTTCATCATCTGTAAATATAATAATGTAGCCTAGTAACTTTTGGCACATAGTCGATCCCACAAACAGCCATTGGGTGGTGAAGGGGGTCAAAAGTAGCATTTTCGTAGGATTTAGGGAACAGATAAAGAAATAACTGATAGTATAAAATATCTAGGGAAATTACAATATCTTAACAGATGAGTAAAACATGAGCAGATAAATCAGAGAGAGAAGCAAAGCTGCAGGCAGCAGAGCCCTGTGGTTTAGAGCGTCTGTCTGTTAGCCAGGGAGCCCTTGATCAACATGGGTTTGAACCCCAGGGGCCCACTCACCCATGGAATTTGTTCAAGAACAGAGAACAATATGGTAAACATACTTTCTCTTCCTCATGATTTTCTTGAGTAAAACTTGCTTGCAAAGTCTGTCTTTTGGGATTTTTTTATGTGAAGTTCAGATTTCATCATTAAGATCGGTTTTTTAGGTATCAACTAATATGCATCAGCCTGGATTAAGCCTTCTCTGCAATAAGACTGTCCACTGTATGCGAACTTAGCTACAGATGTGTGATTTTATATTTCTTCGTTAATATTAGGAATAGATTGATTTCTTCTTTTTCAAAAAGAAGGGTTTAACCTTGAACTCGTTTCTCCACCTAATTTTCTGAGGCACGAGTGTGTTACTGAACACATTCACAAGCAAACGTGTGTAAATATTCTTTGTATGCACAAGGCAGTCGTATGATGATTGGCCAAGATTAGCAGGAATGACTTACAAAAACATAGTAAAAATCATAATAACAAAAGAAGCAAACATGTTGACTACATATGTGGCGAAGAATAACAATAGCAATTTTCTGTCTTATTTTCATTTGTGGAATTAGGAGAACAGAACATTTCTTCCTGCTCTGAGGGAGCCCCAAGGCAAATGCTGGTGTTGTCCCTTAGGCTCCCCCGCCAGTATCAGGCTGACTTCTGCTGCGGAGGGAATGTGGCGTTTGTCCAGATTTAGAAGGAAGATTTAGAAACTCCTGGCTATGGGTCTTCTCTTTATTCACTATCAGATGGACTCCAGAGGCCACGAGGGTGAATGGTTTAATTCCCAGCGGGCACACCTGGGTGTTCTCCCAGCGGGCACACCTGGGTACCTTCCCAGCAGGCACACCTGGGTACCTTCCCAGCAGGCACACCTGGGTGTTCTCCCAGCGGGCACACCTGGGTACCTTCCCAGTGGGCACACCTGGGTATCCTCCCAGCGGGCACACCTGGGTATCTTCCCAGTGGGCACACCTGGGTATCTTCCCAGCGGGCACACCTGGTGTCTTCCCAGCGGGCACACCTGGGTATCTTCCTAGCGGGCACACCTGGTGTCTTCCCAGCGGGCACACCTGGGTATCTTCCCAGCGGGCACACCTGGGTATCTTCCTAGCGGGC
>NC_043700.1:2505163-2532612 GCF_006229205.1 Suricata suricatta | reverse complement strand
CTCCCAGCGGGCACACCTGGGTACCTTCCCAGCGGGCACACCTGGGTATCTTCCCAGTGGGCACACCTGGGTATCTTCCCAGCAGGCACACCTGGTGTCTTCCCAGCAGGCACACCTGGGTATCCTCCCAGCGGGCACACCTGGGTATCTTCCCAGTGGGCACACCTGGGTACCTTCCCAGCAGGCACACCTGGGTATCCTCCCAGTGGGCACACCTGGTATCTTCCCAGCGGGCACACCTGGTGTCTTCCCAGCAGGCACACCTGGTGTCTTCCCAGCGGGCACACCTGGTGTCTTCCCAGCGGGCACACCTGGGTGTTCTCCCAGCGGGCACACCTGGGTGTCTTCATAGTAGAAGACAGTTTTGTGAGGGATGGCATGAATTTTAAGACTTCATTGTGACCTTCTTTCCCCATGCTTGTTGGATGTGTTTGGAACAGTCAGGGACCAACCAAAGACTGCCTGAGCACGGGGGTGGCAGGTCAGGGCGGAAGGCTGGGTACGTGAGAACTGAGGACGTGCGTAATACATCGGCTGCAGTGCAGGGCGGGCTTCTCCATGTTTGTCAGAGGAGTTAGAGCAGAGTGCGGTGGTGGTATAGTGGTGAGCATAGCTGCCTTCCAGAGGAGTGAGAGCAGCGGACCTGAGGAAGGCTACTTGGATCTGACTTGGAGGTATCAGTGCATTTTTAATAAGCCTCATTCATGTGTGAGAGGATGCTCGTGTGTGCAGAATGTGGTCAATGTGGGGAGGAGATGGGGACTCAGGAGGGCGGATGCTTCCTTCAGAGTCCCAGCTGGAGCTGAGGGGGTGGTACCTGGGGGGACCCCATAGGCGCCGGATCAGAGCCGCAGAAGCCCCCTGGTTTTGTGGGAGGCTGGTCTGCCTGTCGTCCTCAAGCGTGTGGTGAGCGCCCGTCTTCCCGGCTCTGTGCTTACCAGGGGAGAGTCTCCTTTGTAGCCAGCCAGGAAAGACCTGGAGCATTGGACCAGATGGTTACAGGTCTGTCCAGCTGGTGAAGGCATGTTTGTTGAATGAAGAAGTGAATAGTTTAATTTGAAAAAGAAGTAGAGTTTTTTTTTTACATTTATTAATGTTTATTTATTTTGAGAGAGAGAGAGAGAGAGAGAGAGAGAACATGCACGCATAAGCAGAGGAGAAGCAGAGAGAGAGGGAGAGAGAGAATCCCAAGCAGAATCATATTAGTTTTATTGTTTTTTTGTTGTTTTTGTTGTTTGTTTTGTTTTTGTTTTTGCTTTTTGAGGAACCTTGACCCCATTGCTCACAGAGGCTGCAGCAGTCTGCATTCCCACCCACGGTGCATGTGGGCTCCCTTTGCACCCCATCCTCACCACCCTGTGTTCTTAGCGGCATTATCCACACTTGCCAAGATGAAGAAGTGGCCCAAGTGCCCACCGGTAGAAGAATGGATAATGAAGATGTGTGTGCGTGCGTGCACACACACACACACAGGAACGCTACACAGCCGTAAAAAGGAGAGAAACATCTTGTCATTTGTAGTAACATGGAGACAGTGAACTAGGTGATGGGGGTCAGGAGTCCACTTACCATGATGGGCACTGAGCAACTTAGAGAATTGCTGAGTCACAATATTGTACACTTGAAACTGTTCTAACAGTGTACATTAATTATAATTGATTTTTAAAATTTTTATTTATTTTTGAGTGAGAGAGAGAGTGCAAGCAAGAGAGGGTCAGAGAGGGAGACACAGAATCCAAAGCAGGCTCCAGGCTCTGAGCTAGCTGTCAGCACAGAGCCCAGTGCAGGGCTCGAACCCACAAACCATGACATCATGACCTGAGCTGAGATTGGACGCTTAACCAACTGAGCCGCCCAGGCGCCCCTATAATTGATTTTTTAAAGAGGGTAAAGTGGATCAGAGGAAAAGAGAAAGAGCATCCTAGGCCTACAATTAATTATGGGAACACTTCAAACAGAAAACATGACTTGTGAGAAAGAGAGAAGAAACTAGAAATGCAGACAGTGGTTAGATCATGCAGGGTCTTAGGCCAAATCAAGTCCATCCTAAGACTATTAAGACTCCATGAGAATTTTAGTATGAAATCATCAAATGTCCTTCAAAGAAGGAAAGCTCTCTGACTGCTGGGTGGACTGGAGTGGTGAGGGCAACAGGAGATCCAGAAAACAGGTCTGGAGGGGGTTGGACTCTGGGCATCACCGGTGCTGGTGTCTGGCCCTGGGGGGGTGGCAGTGAAGGGGGTCAGAGGAGGCTGGCGGGGGGCCTGTTGGCAGATGGCAGGGTGGGGTCGCAGCGAGAAGGAAGGCTGTGATGGGCTGAGTGGACGCTGACAGCGTGCTGACTCCCATGGGGACAGGAGGTCGACCAGCTGTTACAGGCACAGATCACAGGTTAGGTTGGTGCACACCCCTTCAGGGGGCCTTCGGAGGCCCGGTGCTGTGAGGTCAGCGGGCATCTGTGCCCTGGATTGTCAGCAAAAAGCTGCTGGAGGAAACCGGCACCATGGAAACAGAAAAGGGTGCCTGAGGGCCGTAGCTCTGCAGTGATGTCCTTCAGTCTTGGACAATTATGGACTCATCTCCTTGTTCTGTTATTTAAAATAGCACTTCCTTCTTCACACAACTGGGTTCTGCTCAGTGCGACTGGTGGGAGCACTTGGCGCCGTGGAGAGGCTTACCCATGGCTGTTCCCTGGACCCCCAGGAAGCTCCACACGTGCACTTGGGGGCGTGATGCTGTTCCCAGACCGGCAGGACCAGGGCATTTGTGCTGTGCTCGCTTAGCATTTCCCATGAACGCACTCTCCCAGAATACTTCATACTCTGGTGGACAAGCGTCTGTCTTCTCCTGGGCCCCTCCAGTGTCAGATTTCTGTCTCCCTTGTCCTTGACGTCCATGCATCTGCTGATGTTATACCCAAGTTTCCAATATCACCCCCAAAAACTAGAGACTGCCAGGGAGACCGAGTCATGCATGCAGAAGCAAAGGACGGTTTTATTACAGGCTTCAGCTGGCTGAGCCTAAGCTCAGACTCACAGACTCTACAGGCGCAGTGGATTCATGCTGAGAGCCCCGAACAAAGGCGGGGTAGGGCCTTTTTTGGGAAGGGAGAGTTACAGGAAATTGTGACACAGGTACAGGGGTCCAATCATTACTATACAATACCACTGACAGCAGGTTTAACCATTCATTGATGCTTTGTTGGGAGCCAATCACAACATTTAGAGTATTAGCCAATCACAGAGTGGGCCCAGGACCCTCACGTAGGCGTGACTAGTCTTAAGCAATAGGTGATTATTTTATAGCCTCCATCTTTAGGCCTGCCCTTAGAAATGTTAAAAGTGTTAACTGGCCTTTCCTGACTGGGTGTTACAAGGGTGGTCCCTCCTGCCTTGGGCAACGTATACCCTTCTATTGTCTAATGATTCTGAGAAGCTGAATTCAGACCTGTCCTTACATTCCCCCCTCTGTCTTGTAACTGACCCAATGCTGGGTCAGCTATGTTACCATTGCTCTGGTTTAAGGCTACATGCTCTTAAGACCATTAACAGAATAGCATCTACCTGCTCTTTGACAAATGCTATGATCTTATCAATGATACAAGAGCCAAATGTTAAAAGTACACCAATTTTGGTTTTGGCTCCTCGTTCCTTTCCTCTCTTGTAGTGGCCACAAACCACAGCTAGACTATCCTGTACAATTCCTGAGCTATTGGCATAGAAGTAACATTGTTCCCCTAAAGCCTGGCATAGCCCTCCTTAGTGTAAGGGGAATTTCTTACTCTGCGAAGGGCATAGGGAAGGAGAACTACCCAATGTCCACCAGTCTCCATGGTTAATTTGGTAAGGGTCTCTCTTAGGGTTTCTAATGACAGTCAATTTGTTTTACTAAACTTAGCCAAATTGGTGGGCCCTCTAGCGGCCGCTCAAGGACCCCTCATTAGAGTCTGGCGGTAGAGGCGTAGGCTCCCCTTACCTTTTGCTGTGTTGAAATCCCCTGCCCAGATCAGAGGCAATTAATACCAACAGAACACTGAGTGTGTTTGTCACAACACGAGTGAGTACACTGTAAGGGAAGGAAGCGTCATGTGGCGTAAACCTGCATTTTCCTCTCCTCTTCACCGCTGCTCAGTTGGGATCGTTTGCAGGTCTCAGTGGGAACATTATTCAGTTCGGATCCCCCAGGCGTGGAAAAGTGAACACGCCATCAAAAGCAACATTTTATGAGTAATATTGGCTAACTGCTCCACCAACCTCCATAAGACTTGCTCTTTTGAGGTTTTAAAAAAAATTTTTAAGTTTCTTTATTTATGTTGAGAGAGAAAGAGAGAGAGGAAGAGAGAATCCCAAGCAGGTTCCGCACTCTCGGCACAGAGCCTGATGGGAGGTTGCAACTCACAAACCACGGGATCATGACCTGAGCAGAAACCAAGAGTCATATGCTGAACCAACTGAGCCCTGCAGATGCCCCTCATTTGAGTTTTTCCCTTCTTTGTTCAAGTCAAAAGCAAACAAACAAACAAAATAATTTTGTTGTTAAAAGAATGCCATGTGAAAAGCCAGCGCGCCAGTGCCTGGTGAGGTGTAAGGGCTCCTGGGCCCATTCGCTGATGTGACAGGGCTGTCGCGTCAGCGTCAGAAGGCCAGAGAGAGGTGCAGCCTTGTGCTGTCCGTGAGCGAGAGAGAGGCTCAGAGGACAGAAGGATCAAAGCCACTGCCGCGACCCACTCCTCTGCAGTGAGACCCCGGGGCTGTGAGAGCCGGAACAGATAGCCCCGTGCATTCTGTCCAGGGGAAGTGAATGCGTGGGTGATGCTAAGGCCCCTCCACCTGTCTCTTGCAGGAACCACGGTCCCAGCGCTTCTGAACAGCACGTCCAACCAGCTCTGCCTCCACTTCCAGTCTGACATTAGCGTGGCGGCCGCGGGATTCCACCTGGAGTACAAAAGTAAGGTCCTCCCTGTGTGCGTCCGGCCTCCGCTGTCATACTGAGTCCGTCTCCAGAAGGGAAAATAAACCCATGCCCTGTTACGTAGAAAAACGTCCTTGTTCCAAAAGGACTCTAAAAGTTGCGTGAAACTGGGTCACACAAAATCTCTGTCTCTGGAAAACATATTACGAAAAGCAAACTAATGAGGAAATGCCAGTCAGTCTCTGGAATGGTTGGAGAAGTGAAGTTAGTATCTGGTTCCTTGTTCACAAGCACGGAAAGTAACCATTTGTACTACGCCTGGCTTCCTTGGGGGTGGTGTTTCTATCAGCATCCAGGACCCCAGAAAATCGTCATTTCCAAGCAGATTACGATCGTAAGGTCCGTCCATTTGTGGCCTCCAAGCCTGGCCACGCAGGGCCTCGCTCTGTGTACGACTCATTTTAATTGGAAGAAGGTATCCTGAAGGAGATGCTAACCTTTTAAAAATGACTGTGAAAAGCGAGTTCATAGTCTGATAAATGGGTTGATAGAGGTCAGATTCACAAATCTTTGGCGTTAGATTATGCAGGTAAACCTTGTAAAAATGAAGTAAGAATTTCCAATGAGAGTCAGGTTTATTTTAGGACATGTTTTCAGGCACTAAAAATGCTTAATGTTGATATTCATCTCCTTTAATAAGTAGTTGCAAATAAGCAAATACATGGATAAGCTTTAATGAGTGATCTTCTGAATGGAGATAAGCAGTTTGCCGAGATGGAAATGTATGCGTGTTTGTGAAAGGCCAGATTTCCAGCTGACGATAAATATTCCGAGCCAGACACAAACCACAGGGCTGTTTCCCATTTCGGTTAAATTTCCCCTACTTATTACAGGCATTTGTATGCAAGTTTATTCCAATTTATTTGAATAGGACTACTTTGGTGACCGTGTAAAATGATGCTGTGGTTATTATTTATGTAGGAAATGTCTGGAAAAAATCTGCCACTTCGATGCATCGTGTGAACATCTGTAGATGGGAAATTATCAACCTTATTTATGATAGCGTTAATGGATGCGCTAATCCTTTCAGCAATGCTAGGACTGAAGAATGCTCTTATCTCTTTCTTTCCAATGTATCCTGTGGCTTCAGGCTTTTCACTTACTTCTCATAAAGAGAGGCGCTAGTTCAATGTTTAGTCTGCGGTCACTATTACATACAATTATGGCTTCAACCGTATAATCATCTACATTCCACTCTTTTCCCAGCCAATACACCTCCTTAAAAGAGAAACACTAAGATGTTTGCTCACGGAAATGAATCTTGTTTAAAGACCCACAGCCTTGCTTAATTAGTTAATGCATTTATATCTTAGTTGGCCAAACGCGATGCTACCTTTCCACTTCTTAACATGTACTTGGAACGGTGGTTTTCTAATGTCAACACCATTCTGATCCCACCTGTGACGTCCATGTCTTCCCTACGGCCTGTGCGTTTAGAGGTGCTCGTTTCTCTCTTCTGATTTTTTGTGCCAGCGTTTAACATGTGGGTTGTGTAACGTGTTTATAGAATTAACCTTGTGAAGGCCCAATCACACAGTCTAGGGACTGTTGAACTAAGCGGCCGAAAGATTGTCTAATATTTTTAATCCATTGACTTATTTGTACATCTACCTCAAAATATTCACTTGCCGGTCCGCAAACCTCTGAATTCAGATTTGTCCCTAAAATTGACACCCATGAAATCATAGTAAAAACAACAAAAACAAAAGCCCACACTCTCTACTGGGTCTTGTTCTGGACATGTAACAGCTCCTTCCTCACGTGTCCTCAGAAAGCCGTCTTTTTGAGGGGTGCCCCGTGTTCACAGGACAAAGGACCCAAGATCCAGTGTCTTCAGCCGGCACAAGCCCAGTCCCCCTGCTGGTGACCCGCAGCATGCCCAGAGACCCGTCATCACGATGGCCCTTTACCAAAGGCAGAAGCGCGTGCCCCTCTCTGACAAATGACGACAACACCGAGTGTCAGGAGCAGTTGGGTGATACGCAGAAGGGAAAGAAGCTTGTGAGTCGGTGTTGGGGATGCGTTTTGTCCCCCAGACCAGAGCTGCCATAGCTGGTCTACACCCGCTTCTCGGTGAAGATGTTTAATTTCTCATCCAGACGTGAGCACCAGGCCCCAAGAGTTATAAGGGTGCATCTTTCGGGATGAGCACTGACAGGAATCTCCCAAAGAGAAAGCAAACTTTTTTATTTGAGGGGATGAACTATACAGTTTTAATGATTGAAAAAGCAATTCCAAGCAGGTCTGATCGGACATGGATGACCTAGGTTCTCTTGCGGGATCTGGGGAGGAACTCAAAGATTGAATGTTCCATGTGTCCTGGAAGCCAGATACCCTTTTTTAAATTTTTAAAAATTTATTTATTTATTTTGACTGAGACAAAGATAGAGTGATTTGGGGAGGGGCAGAGAGAGGAGGAGGGAGAATCCCAGGCAGGCTCCGGGCTGTCTGCACAGAGCCTAACCTGGGGCTTGAACCACGAACCTTGAGATCAGAACCTGAGCTGAAATCAACAGTCAGATGCTCACTCAACTGAGCCACCCAGGCGCCCGCATGCCTTTATATTTTTTACCTGGGTAGGAGGTTTGACACAGTTACACAGAAGGACACGAGTGTCACCCTTGCTCTGGGCTCTTTGCTTCAGAAAAACTACCAAAACAGAACAAAACAGATAAACAAATACCATGAAACCTTTAAGATGTACATGGACAATGATGATACTGGTTTACCCTGGAAATTACGGAATCTGAGCTGAGGGTGTGTGGCAGGACCCAGCCGCGTGGGGACAACATGGCGTTGGCCAGGCCTGAACCCCGCCCGAAGGGGCAGAGGTTTTATAGATGTGAGCACCTCGTCTTTATGGATAGATATGACACGTGTCACATGTCGGGGGACCAGGGCTGTCTGGCTTCCGCGGGATTTGCTGGGTGGAGAGCTACCAGGATTGAAGCTGTGCACCCTATTGGACGTGTCTCTCTGTCTTATTTGTATTTTGTTGATTCTTCCCTCTTTTCCTGCCAGCTTTTGGTTTAACTGAATAGTTTTATTGCTTCAGTTTATCTCCATTATGGGCTAGTTAGCGAAAACTCTAAAAAAATGTAATGATCTGCCCAGAGTCTAAAAGATACATCCTTAGGGGCACCAGCATGACTCAGTCAATTAAGTGTCTGACTCCTGATTTTGGCTCAGTTCACGATCTCAGGGTTTGTGAGTTTGAGCCCCGAGTGGGGCTCTGTGCTGACAGCATGGAGCCTGCCTGGGATTCTCTCCCTCTCTCTCTGCCCCCTCCCCTCTCTCTCAAAATAAGTGAACATTGGGAAAGTTTTTTAAAAGATACATCTTTAGTATTTTAGCACAGTTTTCCACCTCCAAATGATACTACATCATTTTGTGTAAAAGAACCTTACGATCACGTATTTCTAATATGTTTTCCATCGCTCATGTCCGACGTTTTATTTTTGCATGTTATAAAGCCCACAAAACATGTTTCTTATTTCTTTACATTTTTACTAGTTTACTCTAACAGTGATCTTGTAGACTAAATAGAAAATAAGAAAAAATAAATACTTTTACCTTTGCTTTGAGCATCCTTAGGACTCTTTATGTCTCTGGGTCAACCCAAGGGTCTGAAACCCTTTACTTTGCCTTTCTTGTAGTGCTGGTCTGCTAACAACATATTCTCCCAAATTTTGCTTTTTTTTAAAGTCATTATTTCACTTTCATTTTTGAAAAATATTTTGCTGGTACAGGAGTCTGGGTCGAAAGATTCTTTGTTTTCCGTATGTTAGCTGTTACCCTATTGTCTTCTCACTTCTTAGGTAATGATGAGAAGTAATTCATTACTTCTTACGTCCACACACGTGTCCCTTTACATTGGCTCACTGCAGGATTTTACCTTTACATTTTGTTCCCTTCGGGTTACTTGTGATGTGTCCAGGGGAGAGTGTGTGCGTGTGCTCAATAGTTATCCTCACGTTCTTGACGTTCTTGATCCGTGCTCTGACATTGACTGTTATTTACAAATAGCTGTCAGCCCGAACACTGACTTCGCTCCATGTCTTTCTGTTTCTTCTGGGACTCCAATTCCACATAGGTTAGACTGCTGATGTTGTTTCACAGTTCTTGGGGGCTCCCTTCTGATTAATTTACTCTTTCCCCCTGTGTTCTGGCCTGTGTGTTGCTCGTAACCTTTCTTCAGACTCACAGAGTCCTTCCCAGCTGTATCAGATCTGCTAGTGGGCTCGTTGGAAGAATTCTTCAGGGTGCCTGGGTGGCTCAGTTGGTTAGGCCCCCCACTCTTTTTTATTTAATTTTATTTATTTAAGTAGAGAGAGAGAGAGAGAATGAGGGAGGAGGAGAGAGAGCGAATCCCAAGCAAGCTTTGCACCAACGGCACGGAGCCCAATGCGGGGCTAGAACTCACAAACCCCAAGATCATGACCTGAGCTGAGATCAAGAGTTGGGCGCCACCCAGGAGCTCCAAGCATTCCACTCTTGGTTGTGGCTCAGGTCATGATCTCATGGTTCGTGAGTTCCAGCCCGAATCAGGCTCCACACTGGCCGTGAGCCCGCTTGGGATTCTCTCTCCCTCTCGCTCAGCCCCTCTCACTCATGCGCATATTCTCTCTCTCTCAAAATAAATAAACTTCTTCATCTCTGATTCTGTGGGCTCCTCCCATTGGGATCTCCATGTGACTCTTCTACAGTTTTGACTCTTTCCTGTAGTTACCGTCTCTCCATCTCTTCACGCATGTGATTCTCCCCTAGGCTCTTAAACATAGTTTTCATAGTCACTCTAATATCCCATCGAATATATCCCATGAGTACGTTCCAAGTCTGGCTTTGTGACTCTTTCTCTGGAAAAAAGGTCGATTTCTCTTACTTTCTTGTGTGTGTCTCAAAACATAGTATGGAACCTGGGCAGCAGGAGTGCGCTGGGAGAGGCCACTTTTCGTAATATTTACGCCTGGAAATGGGCACGGCCTGCGGTGGGCTCGCGGGTCCCTCCAGGCCGGGGCTGTGCCGTCTGGGGTCCTGTTGCTGTGGTTGCATTCGGAGGGCGGGCGAGGGCCTTGGGGCTCCTCTGGGGCGAACGCCGGCGACCCGCGCTGAGACCCAGGGCTCTCCTCGTCGGGAGCACTCCGCCTTGCCTTCCAGGCTCCCTCTGTGCCCTTCCACAGAGCGGGGCTCCCTGCACACTCTGGCTCCTCCGGAGGATGGAGGGCGCTGCCTGCCCCTTGCTGGGCTCCTTCCCGCGTCTGGTCCTGCAGCCAGTGCCAACCCCAAGAGCGTGCACTCGGGCAGCCGTGTTCCTGGCACCCCTGCCCTCCCTCCCGAGGCCGGCAGGGTCTGCCTGGGGGTGGCCTTGAGGGGGACTGCCCGGGGTCCCCAGGCCCGGAGACCACGGAGACGGTAGAGGACCCGGAGCTCACGCCGGCTCCCCTGCCACACCCTGGACACAATTTTCTTTCTCACCAGCCCTCCTCCAAGCTGCAGTGCGTGTCCCGGAGGGCGGACCCACTGCCCCTCTCCCAGGAGTCAGCACTTTCACTGCCTAAAGTGACGGGTTCAGGGAAGGTGTGTGTGTCATGCCTCCTCGCCCCAGAAACAGTGTAGGGGCCCTCCAGGCTCCCGCTGCCCCAACACTTCTCCAAATCGCCTGTGGGAGGAGGGGCAGACTCCCCTGGGTCTGGGTCCCTGAGCCGGTTGAGCCCATCCTGCCTCGGGCAGTTTGCCAAGAGGTTGGCCGGTTTGTTTCCTTCTGTCCTACACGTGTTCCTCCTGCACGTGTCACCGAGGCGCTCCGAGTCCTGGGTCTCCCGAACGGGCCCTTCTTTGGAATCGCTGTCGCCCGGGGACCTGCTACCTCATCTCTTTGATGATTTTCAGAAAAGTCAGGACTTAGAAGTTTAGATTTTTCTCGATGTTAAAGCGAAAGAAGCATTTTGTTTTTCGGATTTCTATATCCCACGCATAATGGAGCTCCCTTCCGGGGTCTCCCCTTGTCCAAGGAGAAGTGTATAAATATGGAAGGTACTCCTTTAGGTTAACCATGGAGGAGCTTTTCTTGAGTGCTCCTTTTTGCAGTTTATTTTAAGTAGGCTCCACATTGCATGAGGTCAGGACCCTGAGATCAGGGATTCACGTGCCCCTCCTGAGCCTGCCAGGCGCCCCTTGAATCTCCCTGCGGAGAAGCCTGTCTATGTGCGTCACCCATGCAACACACTAACTGTAACATAGTAACACAGGGTTCATCGTAACTGTGAACGCTTTACCAATGTTTACAGATAAATTATACAATTAAATTTGATATCTGTTTACATTGCAAATACACTATTAGCAGAAATAGTCCATCTAATCTGGATCTATTCCCCATTTAGAAATTTTTGAAGAGAAACTATTCTGATTTTTACGTATACCCATGCTTTTCAGTAATCAGGCTTTTCGTGATTAAAAGCTTCTCCATTAAATCATACCGTGACTCAGGGGTACCTGATACCTATTTCTGCCTTGCTAAGTTGGAAGATATTTAACTTGTAGCTGTGCGGTGACGCTCGCACCACCCACCGAATCCGTCTGTCCTGAGTTGGCATGAGACGCCCACTCAAGGCTGATGCAGTCATGCACGTCTGGTGCTCATGCACAGCGCTCAGTGCAAACAGCACCCAAATCGTTGCATATGTCGAAGCCGTTTTAGGTTACCAGTTTTCTCGAGGATTTATCGACATTCACTATTGGGAAACCCAGTGGAGCGAACAAAATGTTTCTGGAGTCTCTGAGACATGACAGTTGGCCCCTGGAGGGCAGGTAAGACAGAGAAGCGATGGTGCAGTGCAGATTCACGTATCTTACAGTGCATCACAGAAGACGTTCTTCTGGAGTTTTGTTTTGTTTTGTTTTACATTTATGTATTTATTTCGAGAGAAAGACAGGCACAGAGAGTGAGCAAGCAAAGAAGGGGCAGAGAGAAAAAGGAGAGAATCCCAAACAGGCTCTGTGTTCAACACAGAGCCAAACATGGGCCTCGAACTGTGAGATCACAGCCAAGCTGAAATCAGGAGTGGGACACTTAACTGACTGAGCCACCCAGGTGCCCTATGGTGCCTCCATTCTTTACATAGTCATCCAGCTACGGACATGGTCCAATGTGGAGGCCATCGCCCCATGTCTAGGGATCTGGCCGCAGACAGGGAAGACTGTCCTGATGGACCAGAACCAGGAGCACACAGGCGATGACAATGACAGCATCACGTAAAAGGACGGGAAGAATAAGAAAAGATATTACAGTAATTAGCACATTTAGAATAGACTTATTCTGAAATAGGTTGGAGTTTGCAACAGTGATGTGTAGTTACTATAAGGAGAAAAATTGGTAGAGAAGAAAATAGGGTGACTCTCCTTGTTTGAATTGCATGTTACTCCTTTACAAGGGAGGGTTAGATGCAGGTTTCTTATTTGTCACATTTTAGCAGTGTATTCATTGTCATTCGTTGCAATGATTATTTACCATTATAAAATATAGGTAACCTATTTTACCAGTTACTTGATTTGATTTAGACATCAGTGTTTTTAAGCATTAGTCTAGAGCACTCTGTGATATAGCATTATTATTTATTACTTCAAGTGCACCCAGTTCCGAACTTATTATAGCTCACTAAGTCGTTCTCATATGTATGTATATAATTGGTAGTTATGTATATAGTGAAAAAAAGATTACATATCATCAATGTATAGGACCCATTCAAAAGATATTTAGTCAGACAAAAACTAAGATTATCTAATTTCTTTTTAAAATGACCTGTCTGGGGCACCTGGGTGGCTCAGTGAGTTAAGCATCCAACCTCAGCGCAGGTCATGATCTCATGGTTCATGGGTTCGAGCCCCGCGTCAGGCTCTGTGCTGACAGCTCGAAACCTGGAGCCTGCTTCAGATTCTGTGTCTCCCTCTCTCTCTGCCCCTCCCCGCCTCAAGCTCTGTCTCTTTCTGTCTCAAAATTAAAATAAACTTAAAATAAAGTTTAAAATGACCTCTCTGTTTTCCAGATATTTCCAAATATCTGTTTCCATGAAACTAAGAAGAAGATATAAATGTACTGGCCACATAGAATAAAAGAAATGACGTCATTCAGCATTAACGTAGCTTTGAATTTGTGGCAATACAAGCAAAAAGGAAATAGATGTTATTTATATAATGTTCTTTTTAAAAAGGAAAATGTAATAATTAATTAAAAGAGGTAATTACCTTTGTTCTATATTGTAAAAGGTATTAATAATTTGCAAAGAAAGTTGTCTTCAAAAATGATTTTTTAGAAAATGCAGAAGTGAACTTTATGTGACAGTCATGTATCAATTTTTTATATAATATGGAGAACATAATATACATGGCTACATTAATTTCCTTCCTGCTTGTGTTCAGTGATTAAGTGGGTACCAAATTTTATTTCCTTTGTGTACTCATTTCAAAACAGGAATTCAGAAAGAACTCTCTAGATAAAGATTGAAATTCTGGAAAATGTGCTGAGCTTTTTGAAATCAAAAGTACTAAATATTTTTAGTGAGATTTTATCCCAATCAAATATTGACAACTTCGATTGGATTGCAGCGATTGCAATGATCTTTATAAATACCTGCAAATTATTAATGAATGTTTTAACAGCACTTTAATATTACAGCAGTACTAATAAGGTTTCTCAGCTTGAACGGTGGGTGTGAGTAAAATCACAGAGGATGAGAGATTAAACAAGAATGAGCCTCAGTATAGCCGTTGGTGTGTCTGTAGAGATTTCACTTTGTGCACTCAGAGAGTAGAGCTGAGGGCTTCCCACCTAGTGAACGTCTCATAAGCCAGTGCTCTTCAAAGGCATAATGAAGTTATCTTCTTAATCACTTCATGGTAAGCCCCTTTTTGTATTTATTTATATACTAAAAGTCCATAAGAGTTTTTTCTAAGTGTTCTTTTTTCAAAGAATCGCCTGAGACCCTCTACCAACTTCAGTTTGGCAAGCAGAGACTGCCTCCCTTAATTCTATTAGAATTGGTCTTAGTCCCATTGACTGGTAATTAGTCATGTCTTCCTAGTTTTCTATCAAGTTCTAACTGTACCAAGGACCACAGGAGTATTTGAAGTTGACCCCTGAACAGTGTGAGGGTTAAGGGGTGCCAAACCCCGAGTCATCAAAAATCTGCGTGTCACTTGTCACCCCTCCACAGCTGAGCTACTGATAGCCTACTGTTGAGCAGACATCTTACCGATAATGCAAACAAGTCAGTTAACTCATGGTTTAGATATTGTATGTCTTATGTACTATCTTGTTACAATAAAGTAAGCTAGAGGACACAAGATGTTAATTAAAAAATTATCTGGAAGCAAATACACATTTATGGCACTCTACTATATTTATTAAAAACAAAAATTGTACGTAACTGGACTGGCTGGAATTGTTTAAGATCAACTTGCTTGTGAATCCTGGCTTCTGTTTTACATCACGGAGAATTCCAGAGACCCTCCTGGGGAGGTGAAGCCTCTTTCAGGCATTTACCGTTAACACAACTTGGTTTGGTGACAGGAGAATCCTAGTGTTGTTTTGGCTTGAATGTAACACACACACACACTAACAAGAGAGCGCTTTCTTCCGTCCTGTGATATTTCAGCATTTTTACAAGCATAACATTTAAGTGAAAAGTGCAACATCAATCTCATGGCTCTTCCTTTGACAAATAAAGGGACTGAAAGAAAGTTTCTCTGTAGTCTTTGGAATTTTAGGCATTAAATTTGCGAATGGGCAAGAGTACAGTGGACAGAACTGAGGCCTTGACCTAAAATTGCACCCGTGGAGTGTCACCTACCGCTCCCGTGCCTGGGTAAGAGGTGGGTCCTAGCCTGATGTGTACTAATTAGCTGGCCTTCTGGATGCTGCTGAGGGAATCGGCAGTCATTACATCACTGACCCTGCTACCCAGGCCACTCATGACTCAGAATTGCTCACATGAAAAGGAGCCTGGATTCAAGTGAACAGTTGTCCTTTGCATCTGCCCTTGGGACTCATGTGAGGCAACCTTCGTGTTTGGTGGTTCTCTGCATGGAGTGGCTTTCACAGAACGCACACACTTGCCCTCATGCCATCTCATGGTGAGTGTGGCTCCTCCCTCCTCTCTCATTTGTGTCCCTGCTAAAGTAAGTTGGGGGCATCCCTGCATTCATCCGGAATCATTCCAACATCTCTCATTTACTCTGTGCTCTGGGCTTTGTTGACAGAGTCGTCACAAGACAAGAGGACGTGTCTCTGCTCATGTCGAATCTGTATTCTAGTGGCGGCCGTAACACACGAGAAAACCTAAGGTGTCCGTGGTGGTTACAGATTGTTCGAAGTACCTTGAAGCAAACAGAGCTGTGACGTGCAGAGTAACTGCTGTGCGCTGTGTTAGCTGGAAAATATGTTGTGAAGGAAGGACAGAAGAGCAGTGGACAGTCACAAAAACACTTAAGGGAAAGCGTTATAGTCCAAAGACACTGTGGTCACAGTGAGCCCAGGTGTAAGAGCATCTGGCACACACATGAAAGTGAAGAGGTCAAAAGTCCAAAACAGAGGGAGTAGTGTGACCAGCAAGAAGAGATGTAGAAGTAAGGCCCAGGGGTGGCAGGGAGAGGGGCACACACAGTGCCGTGTAGGCAGGACTCCATTGTATGGGCCACTGGAAGCCATTGAAAGGTTTTCATCACGGAAGTGGGATCATCTGGTGGATTCTTCAAACAGATCAAGCCCCTGAGCAGACACCGGGTGGTGTGGGGACATGGCAACAACAGTTGTCTTTGTTCGGTTGTTGGTGAGTTGTTAGTGCTATTGATTCTCTTATCTGAACATCTGTTGTAAAAGCTACACCACCATTTTACGGTGGCAGTTTTCTCTTTATCTCTGACTGTTACGACGTGGGGTTGCACATTAATGGTGGACAAACATGATTGAAATATTTGCAGTTCTAGACTGCCGTGGGAATCTACACATTTCTGAGAATGGCGAGGAGCTGGGCTTTCTTTTCAGTGCAACCCTCGTTACGATTTTGTAGCTCATTTTGGTTTGGAGTGAGCTCACTTTCATCAAATCCTATCCTGTTTGAGTCTGTGAGTATTATGGGAAAGCAGAATTGTTGAGCCACAGTTTCTGAGTCCAACTTTAAAAAAATAACCTGGGAAATACTTATTGGATGTTTAACTGTCATTAGTGATACACATACAGATCCTTTATGCTCACGTAATGGGTTAATCTAGAGATTTTGTTCTTCTAGAACAGACATTTCAATAGAGTCCCACACGCAAAAGTATATTGCTTCATTGGCCAGTTGTAGTCACTCTAAAATTATGATTATTCTGTGTTTTTAATTATCCCATTGGTTTCAGGATCTTCTTACTAGCTTAAAACTCATATTATTTTATCAAATTCATCCCTTGGGTGTTACAACTTAAAAGAATATTCTATTGCTGGTCTTGCAAATCTTCCACAGTAATTAGCTGGAGAATGAAGATGCTATAATTTGAATAAGTAATGACTGTTGGCTCTGTGCCTTAGCCAGCCCCCGGCTCATGTTTTATGAGAAGCCCAGTCCTATCAGATTTTGGACCCAGGCTCTAGACACAGGGAACCGGAGTTCAGTCGTGTAGGTGAAGGAAGTAAGAAGAGTTCTGAGTGTCATAAGGGCAGCAGATTTGGAAGGGGAGACGACATACAGCTGTTTCCAACTCCCCGAACTGTGAGGGTCCCCTCCATCTCATCATCAGACTTGTCTATGCTCTATGCCCCGTTTAATCAGTAAAAATGAAGTGCAAACGTCCTTCCCTAGCGGGCTCTCATCAAATCCATCGCCACATACCAGATACGTGCTCAGCAGGAAAGTCTGTACAGCATCTTAGGTCCCCGGAGGGTTTTTCATTTAAACACCTGATCCTCTACACCTTGACATTCCCCTAACTCTTCACATTGAACTACGGCCATAACGCTCCAGTGCTCCTTCTGTTTCTGCCCCTTTGCAACCCAGCGCCACACTGGGATTTCCCCCCACGTGCCTCCTGATCCTAACATTCATCACCTGACAAAAATCCTTCAGGGGCCCAACAGTGTGTCCCTCACTTCGAATGGCATCTCTGCCCAATGTGCCAACTGGTTTTATCACCCACTGTTTCCCCTCAAGCCATGTGATTCGGTCAGATACTGTCCACCAAACACACTGTGTACCTTTCCATTTTCACACGAGTGCTCCCCCTTCCCCCTCCTGGATGAACTTTCCCCTACTTGTCTGTGCCTTCAGAGCCCACCTGCACTTCTAGAAGCACTCAGCCTGCCCACCCCCCAGCTAAGCCTGTCTGCACTATGTCAATCCACATTCACTGCTTTGACCTCTACTTTTATTAGCATTCATTATCCACATGCTTCAATTGTAACACATTTTCCCCTTTAGTACTGGTCTTTATGGCCCCTAAACCCGACTAGGCTGTTAGTTCTCTGGGATCCTGGGAAATACAACCCTTCTTCCACACCTCCTTTCTTTAATCTGTGTATAGAACCTAATAAATTGTGTTGACTCACCTCCTTGTTCTCACATGATTTAGTTATTAGATGATAATGTCCAGTTGGGGGTAAAAACACTTCAAAGAGACAAGGGACAGGTCTGTGATCTTGTTTTTGATAGTCCATTTTAAATAAAAATTGTATAATTCCCCACGGTGTATTAACATTTTTTAATCTTTACATACTTATGAGACATTTTGTATTTTCTGCAGGTTCACATGACACTGCTAGTTCTTAGAGATAAATGGTCACATTGTAAGGAGCTCTTTCTTTAAAAAAATTTTTTTTAATATTTTATTTATTTTTGAGAGAGAGAGAGAGACATCATGAGCAGGGGAGGGTCAGAGAGAGGGGAGACACAGAATTTGAAGACAGGCTCTAGGCCCTGAGCTGTCAGCACAGAACCCGCTGCAGGGTTTGAACCCATGAACTGTGAGATCAGGACCTGAGCCGAAGCCAGACACTCACCCGACTGAGCCACTAGGCGCCCCTGTAAGGAGCTCTTTCTAAGCAGTGGGAGGGATGCACACAAGAAAGTTGAAATGCCCTGTCGTCCGTGTTGTGGTAGGGTCAGGTCGCCTGAGGGGGCCCCATTCAGGCCGCCTCATGTGTCTGACTCTAGACCTGACATTCGTATCCCACGCCTGCTGATTTTTTGTGTGTGTGGTAAAAAACATAACATTAAACTGACAATCCAAACCATTTGTAAGTGTGTGGTCCAGTAGTGTTAAATATGTTCACACTGTTGTGCAATGGATCTCTAGAACATTTTCGTCCTGCAGATCTGTGCACCAGTGAACGGTAACTCCCCGCCCTCCCTCCAGCCAGGGAAACCCCACTGCTACTGCCATTTGCCTGATTCGGACTATTTCAGGGATCATGGAATCATACAGTTTGTCCTTTTCTGGTTGGTTGGTTTCACTTAGCATAATGTTCTCCAGGTTGATCCATATTTTAACCTGTGACCGGATTTCCCTTTTTTAAGGCTTGGTGCTAGTCCATTGTGTATCTACCGCACTTTCTTCTGTCAGTGGACATTTGGATTACTTGCACCTTTTGGATATTGTGAATAATGCTATAATTGAGTGTGCAAACATTTCTTTGAGTTTTGCTTTGAATTCATTTGGATATATACCCGAAAGTGGGATGGCTGGATCAGAGATCTGTTTGCTGTCTCTAGTTCCCTGAGGTGCAAGGTCAGGTGTTTTATTCGAGATGTCCATTCTTTTTTTAGGTCCGCTGTAGATTTCCCTCTTAGGACTACTTTTACCTCCTCCTGCAAATTTTTGGTGGGGCACGTTGTTGTTTTCACATTCCATACATTTTCTAAATTCTCTTGTTATTTGGTCTTTCACCTGTCGGTGGAGTTTTAAATTCATTGTTTAATTTCCACAATTTTTTTCTGTTTTCTCTCTGCTACTGACTTCTAGTTTCATTTTATTATGGATAGAGAAGGTACTTTGTATGATTTCAATCTTCTTAAATCAGGTAAGATGTGTTTCGTGACCTGGGGCACCTGGGTGGCTCAGTTGATTGAACGTCCAACTTCTGCTCAGGTCATGATCTCACAGTTCGTGGGTTCTAGCCCTGCGTTGGGCTCTGTGCTGACAGCTCAGAACCTGGAGCCTGCTGTGGATTTTGTGTCTCCCTCCCTCTCTGCACCTCCCTTGCTTGCACCCAATCTCTCTCAAAAATAAAAAAATAATAATAAACATTAAAAATAAAGATTTGTTCTGTGACCTAATATGTGGCTTATCTTAGAGAATGTTTCATATGTGCTTGAAAAGCATTCTGCTTTTTTTGTAGAGTGTTATGTAAATGTCTGTTAGGTCCAATTGATCTTTACTGCTATTTGAGTCTTCTTATTCATCGTCTGTGGGGGGCTTCTGTCCATAACTTAAAATGGAGTATTGAAGGCTCTCAATATTTTTGTGTTGTGTCTATTTCTCCCTCCAATTCTATCAATGTTTGCTTCAGATATCTGGGAATCCTAATTTTGGTTACATCTGTATTCAAATTGCTCTCCCTTCCTGGTGACTTGGTCCTTTTCTCATTACATAGTGCCCATCTTTGTCTCTTTGTGACAGTCTCACCTTAAAATCTGGGTTATCTTTCTAAGTGTGGCCACTCCTGATCTCTTTAGTTCTTTGTCTTTTCCGTGCTTTTACTTTTAGCCTATGTGTGTCCTTAGACCTAAAGTGAGTGTTTTGTAGGCAGCACACAATTGGATCTTATTGTAATAATATATTCTGTGATAACTTTTATCGCATGTAAAATTCTGCTTTATACCTGTTCTTGTTCTCTTTATTGATGACATACATCACCCTTTTATATTGCATATCCATGAACATGAATTTATTATTACTTTGTATGCTTTTGTTTTTTAAAATTTTATCCTAGATTTAAAAGTGATTAATGCACCTGTATTACAATACTGTATGATTCTATATTTTTTGCATATTTGCTTTTGCCAGAGAGTTTTATAATCTTAGGGTTTTGTGTTGCTATCTGCTATCATTTCACCTCAATCTGAAAGACTCCCTTTTGCATTTCTTTGGGGACAGGTCTGGAGGTGATCAACTCCCTCAGTTTTTGCTTATCTGGAAATGTCCTAATTTCTTCTTAATTTTTAAAGGACATCTTTTCTAGATAAAGTATTCTTGGTTGTCAGTTTTGGGTTTTTTGTGTGTTTGTTTGTCTTCCAGCATTTTAAATATGCCATCTGACTCCATTTAACCTGCAAGGTTTCTGATGAGAAACCACTGGTAGTTTGATAGAAACTTCCTGGAACCTTACACTTTCCTTTCCTCATGCTATTTTTAAAAGGAAAAAAAATGTTGTCTTGTTGTCTTCTTGTCTGTGATAACTTAATTATGATGTGTCTCAATGTAGGTTTCTTTAGATTTATCCTGGTTAGTGTTCGTTGAACTTAATGGGTATGTCCATTTCTTTCCTCAGATTTGGACAATTTTCAGCCATTGATTCTTCAGATGTGTTCTGCCTTTTTTTTTCTTGTTTTGTTTGTTCTGGGATTCCCATACTACCCATGGTGTTTTGTGCGGTGGTCTTCTATAATTCCATTAAACTTTATTCACTTTTCTGCTTTTATTCTCCTCTGACTTGATAAATTCAAATGACCTGTCTTCTTCAGGGTTGCTGTTTCTTTCTTGTGCTTGAATAAGTCTAATGTTGAGCCTCTCTAATGGATTTATGGAGTTCTCAATCCAGTTATTGTATTCTTTAGTTCAAAATCTCTGTTTGGTCCTTCTTCATGGTTTTTGTTGTTGTCATTTTTATTTTGTTCACGTATCCCTTTCTTCATTGAGTTGAGTGATGTATCTATGTTCTCTTGTAAGTGGTTGAGCAGTCTAATGACCGTTATTTCTAATTCTTTGTCTGGTAATTCACATCTCCATTTCTGTATGGTGGGTTTCTAGAGATTAATTTCACCCTTTGATTGAGCAATGTTTTCTTACTTCTTTGGATGTGGTTTTACCTTCTGTTGAGACTTTGGCATTTTAAACATCAGCCACATCTCTCAGTCTCTGCGATCTAGTTTTATAGAGGGTGGACTTTCACCTGTTGGCTCAACTAGAGGTTCTGGAGGACGCTCAAGCCTTTTCTGAAGATGTGTCTTCTGTGGGCGTGTTGCAGGTCATCTCTTGATAGGAGAGCTTTGCTGGTTGCTCACCAGAGGTTCCCCTCAGAGGTGTCTCCTGCTGTGGCCTCTTGGTAGTTGAGCACCCCCGTCCTCCTGTCTTCAGGACTGCAGATTCTAGTGGGAACGGGTCCACATTTATTGCCTTGGTTCTGAGGCATCCACTTTGTTTCTGTTCCTATCAACCCTTGGATTCTAGCAAAGCACCAGACCCTCAGGCAGCTCTCTAAAAAAATCAGGACACTGGATACAGGTTCCACTGTTCTTTCTCCGTCCACAAGGAGAACTCAGAAGTTGGGACCTTTCTTCCAGTAGTGCCCACGGTGTCATGGAGAGGGTCTCTGGCCATGAATGTTCCCACCAACTTCAGTGCAGTTGGCTCTGTGCTTTTCCAGGGTTCAGGAACCTTTTAAATGGTTTCTGTGTTTCCTGCAGGCGCAGTCTGTATTGGTGTTCAGTCGGCATTTCCATGGGGAAAGGAAGCCCTATGGTTTCCTACTTTGCCATCTCACTGATAATACTCCAGAATTGCTGTATTTTTTTTTTAAAAATATGAGTTAAATAGTTGAAGGACTCTCTCTCTCTCTCTCTCTATATATATATATATGTATATATATATATGTATATATATATATATACATATATATATATATATGTATGTATGTATGTAATTTCTTCATCTGCCAACAATTTCTTCATCAAACAATATGTTTGGCCTGAATGCACGCTGTTGTAGTTTTTTGTTGTCTTTTGTTTTTAAGGTAGGGTTGGAGTTGCAGTTTTGAAATTGTGCTCATCATATTTTAAGTAAAATCCAACCTGTTAAATTATTTCATACCTTGTCCAATCATGAGTATAGTTTATCTGCATAGACTTCTGACCATACAGATATTTTATTCTGTAAGAATGTTCATATTTATCTGTAGTGTTTCCTCAAGTCAGTATACTAAATATCACAAATGTATGTTTACAATGATCAAATACCTATATGAAAGTGCTTAGTAGTACCCTTAAGCATATTACAGAATGCCATTGAACATGGGTCAATGATATCTTTTTGTAAAGGGCCAGAGAAAATATATTCAGCTTGAGGGCTAATGAAAGGAGTTACTACAGCAAGAAATAAACATGACCAGATTGGGCTCAAGGAACATTGCTGAATATTATAAAATGTCAAGCCAAAAGAAACATATGAAAATTATGGGTATGTTTTACTAAAAGTACTTTTTTTGAATAAAGTTCCTTGATTCAGTCAGTTAATCTGATGATTTAGCCTATTGAATAATAAGAATCTCAATTAAATATAAATACTTTATATTTGCTTACTTCAACAAAAGCAAAACCCTGTGAATGTAAAAGCAGGCATTAAGTATTCGTATGTATACATATAGTCAGGTATATTAAGTGTCTGTATTTTATTTGATAAGTATACCATTAGTCTAACTGAATGTAAATTAAACAATCCAAGGTATTTTAAGAAATTATTGCCATTGTTATCATTTTAAATCTATAATTGACCTTTCACTCAACAGCCCTGGAGACACCAGTAAATGCCATTAGATTTATTTTTGTGTAATTGAGGTTAAGTTCAAGTGTAAGGTTTGACATTTAAAAATTTCAACTACACTTAATATTCTGATTTTTTCTGAACTATGTATGTGTCTCTAGTGGAACCAGTTCATTCTTTATTAACGGGAAATATGAGAACAGATATGTATCTCTAGTAAGTTCTCAAGTGGAAATCCAGTTTGTTTAATTTGTAATAAATGTCTCAATGGCCAAGGGGACAGGTGCCATTATAGCTTCCGTGATCATTCTTGTCATGATAAAAGCACAGAAGCTCAGCCCTGTGCACATTGCTGAGGATCCTGCACACGGCAGGGCGCCCCTCTCCTCACTGCAAGCCAGAGGCGTGTTTAGCAAGCAGGTGTCACTAGGGACAATTGGTCTGCTCCCTGTTCGTTACTGGACACATAGGAAGACCACGGTCAGTTTCATAGCACTCATTCTTTATCAACAGGAAACGTGAGACCATGTTGTTTAGCAGCTGGATATTTTTAGCTGATAACTGTGATCTTTCTGCCACAATGTAGTATTCTTTAATCCACCTATTAATTCAGTCAATGTGTGTATGCTTACTGCAGTCCGTGCGCTAGATGCACGCTACGTGCACATTGGCTTAGTCAGGTCTGGCTGCTGTAACAGAGGAGCCCAGACTGTGGGGCATAAACAACAGACACTTCTCTCTCAAAGATCTAGAAGACGGGAAGTCCAAGGTCAAGGTGCTGGCAGGTTTGGCTCCTGCTGGCACTCTGCTTCCGGGCTCGTGACCAGCCACCTTGTCAGTGTGTGCTTAGTGGCCTTTCCTGGGTGCAGGTGTCCAGAGAGAGAGCTGCCTCTTGCCCTTCTCCCAGGGCTTAACCCCCCCAGGAGAGGCTCACCCTCACGATTTCATTTAAACCTAATTATCTCTCAAAGACCTCCCTTCCAAACACCATCACACTGGGGATTAGAGCTTCAACAAATGCATTTGGGGGATGGAGGGGAGACACACAAATATTCAACATACAGCACGAATCAAGAAGAGGGAACCAGTTCGTGCCCCCCTGGAGTCTGTAGTGTCATGAGGTTGATGCTCCAGGGACCATTTTAACCTAAACATGCCAACAGAGCCCTGCCGTGTGGCAGTGGGACCCATAATTCCCCGGGAGTCGGAAGGCTGAGTGTGTAGCCCTGCTACGCCATTTCCAGGCCCTTCTCTCCATGAATGAGGCTATTGGACACAGTCAGATCAGTGCTTCTCAGCCAGTTCCCCAGACACTCCCGCCCTGGCTTATTCGTGGGTGCTGCTCCAACCGAAATGGTCCTGTATTCAAACCCGTTTTGGAAACCCTTCAAATAAAGTTGAAGAGGGTTCATCACTGCAGGACTTCTCTGTGCCTTTATATGCTAAAACACTTTCAAACCTCCAGGAGGGATAAAGTATTCTATTTCCCCCAGATTTATGCTATGACTTCTCTTGACACTGGACATACAATCCCTTATGCTTTGAAGGTTCCTTATGATCTACTAAGTGGAAAGAATAGAGAAAGTATTTATTATGTGGACTTAACATGCCCACAGTTAACAGATAAGAGAAATATTTTTAAGGGCACCTGGGTGGCTCAATCGGTTATGTGTCTGACTTCAGCTCAGGTCATGATCTTGCAGTTTGTGAGTTCAATCCCTGTGTCAGGCTCTGTGCTGACAGCTCAGAGCCTGGAGCCTGCATCGGATTCTGTGTCTCCCTCTGTCTCTCTCTGCTGCACCCCTGCTTGGGCTCTGTCTCTCTATCTGTCAAAAATGAATAAATGTTCATTTTTTTTTCAAAAAAAAAGAAATATTTTTAGCATCCCATCCATGCTAAATTTCTTGGACGATTTAAAAAGTAGTTTCTTTTCTTTATTTCAGATACGATTTTATTAATTAATGTGTTTCTCTGTACACATTCTGTTGTTATTAGAGATGTACTGACTCATGAAATTGTAATATTAAAGTCTGGGTGTACCAGGGTGACACTTGTTAAGTTTATGTCCATGTGATCATAACATTTGACATTTATTTCATGTGGCATCACCTCCCATGGCACCTCCCCAAGTGGAATCGTGACATCTTTATTCACCTATTTCCATCACAGTGGCTGACCTTTAATGCAAGTTGTGATTTCCGGGTTATAGAGACTATTGGTAACACGTCTGTTTTAGGATGTACCAGACCTACATGCATGTAAAGAAAGATTTTTATCTACCAGTTTTGTGCAAAGGGATGGTTATTTATTCATTTAGTTACCAAAAGAATGTGCTCAAGAATGTTTTTCTTTTGAAAATGAAGGAATGTCTCCTGGATCCCTCTAGTGTAGGGCTTACGGCGGCCTCCCTGCGTACTGAGTAGCACTCATGTATCTGCACATGCGCTTTGACCTCTTTGTCGTCACCAGTCCAACGCTAGTCACCTCTCTGTTCCGATCTGCCTTCCTCTCTGGGCTTCTCATCTCCGATATTGTCTTGAGCAGCGCCGCTAGCACGACGTAATTCCTCTTTTAAGTTGCGAACTTTAAAACTCGTACATCACGCCAGTCAAAATGAGGACAATGCTGAGTTGACGAAAAATTCTCAAAGGCACGTCAACTGTATCTATGCAGGCTCACTTCTCCTGCTCCAAACCTTTGGCCAAAATTACATGTTTACCATGGATTTCAAAATTATTTTCATTTTCAAAACTTCAGCAAATCATTCTCTGAATTTTATCTAATGAATTTAGAAGAATGGCTACCATGACTTCCAGAGACCCGAGGAGGCTACGCATTCTATTCTGGCTCAGAACGTCCACACTGGTAGGGAAAGCGATGAGCTTGTAAATTTGGTCAGATTAGGACCTTGTCTTTTTAATGACTTTAAAAAATTTTTTATTTAATTTTGAGAGACAGACGGACAGACAGTGTGAGCAGGGAGGGGCAGAGAGAGAGGGAGACACAGAATTGGAAGACAGGCTCCAGACTCTGACCTGTCAGCACAGATCCTGACACAGGGCTCCAACCCACAAACCGTGAGATCATGACCTGAGCCAAAGTCAGACACTTAACCCACTGAGTTTACCCAGGCGCCCCTTGATGATGTTGTTTTATATTTTTGCTTTGAAGGCTAGACACATGGAGAAATAAAGACTGGGCTCTCTTCCAAATCTCATCCCAACTTTATAAATAAATGTCCAAATTTTTGCAGGTGAGATGATCCCAATGGATATATGTATACGTGTATAATACAGCATAAATGTCGCACTATATAAAATCCTTCTCCCTATGTTGTTGCCTGTTTATAGCATCAGGTCTAAATCTTTAGAACACTCAACAATTACCTTCTCATTAGCTTCCCATTTAATCAGGATGCCTCATGATTCAATCAGGTTGCTTCCGGACCACCTTATAAAGAAACCTAGCTTTATAACCTTTGCTGTATTATCACTTATGACATACAGTGTAAATATGCCATGCTTTGAAAGAACTAGAAGCATTTTCTATAAAACTTTTGCTTACACTGGGACAATAGACTCTACCAGATGTCTCTCCTTCTGAAAAATTAATTTTGAATTTTCCTACCAGATGGTTTTGTGTCGCAGTGTCATTTTAGAGAAGTTTTAGAACAGTTCCTTTATTTGTATATGTCTTCCCAATTGTGTCATTTTGTGTCAGAATCAATAGCTTTTTTTTTTTTTACGTTGCCAGTTTATTATGAAGAATGTAATAAAAGACAGAGATAAGGAGCCAAATAGAAGAGATACGTTGGTAAGGCATGGGCGAGGAGCTGGTGCCTCCCTGCCCTTCCTGGACGCACCTGTCCCCGCAGCCCCTCTGTACATTCACCACCCCAAAAGTTCCCCAGATCCCTTCAGTGGGGGTTCCTTTTTTTCCCATAATATTTTATTGTCAAATTGTTTTCCAAACAACACCCAGTGCTCTTCCCCTCAAGTGCCCTCCACCATCACCACCACCTCTTTTCCCCCCTCCTCCTTCCCCTTCAACCCTCAGTTCATGCTCAGCATTCAAAAGTCTCTCAAGTTCTGCACCCCTCTCTCCCCCCAACTCTCTCTCCCTTCTCCGCTCCCCCTGGTCCTCCATTAGGTCTCTCTTGTTTTCCTGCTAGACCTATGAGTGCAAACATATGGTTTCTGTTCTTCTCTGCCTGGCTTACTTCACTCAGCATGACACCCTCAAGGTCCATCCACTTTCCTACGAAGGGCCATATGTCATTCCCTCTCATTGCCATGTAGTACTCCATCGTGAATATATACCACATCTTCTTGATCCATTTGTCAGGTGGTGGACACACAGGCTTCTTCCATGTTTTGGCTATTGTTGACATTGCTGCTATGAACATTGGGGTACATGTGCTCCTATGCATCAGCACTTCTGTCTCTCTTGGGTAAATTCCCAGCAATGCTATTGCTGGGTCATAAGGGAGTTCTATCGATAGTTTTTTGAGGAACCTCCACACTGTTTTCCAGAGCGGCTGCACCAGTTTACATTCCCACCAACAGTGTAAGAGGGTGCCCATCTCTCCACACCCTCTCCAACAACTGTAGTCTCTTGCTTTGTTCATTTTAGCCACTCTGACTGGCATGAGGTGGTATCTCAGTGTGGTTTTGATTTGTGTTTCCCTGATGATGAGTGATGTTGAGCATCGTTTTATGTGTCTGTAGGCCATCTGGATGTCCTCTTTGGAGAAG
>NC_043700.1:2503930-2505063 GCF_006229205.1 Suricata suricatta | reverse complement strand
TGAATCAACTGATGAGTTAAAAGAGGCTATAGGTGAGGTGAATAACAAACTGGAGGCAGCCACCTCAAGGATTGACGAGGCAGAGAGAAGAATAGGTGAATTAGAAGATATAGTTATAGCAAAAGAGGAAGTTGAGAAAAAGAGAGAGAAATTAATCCAGGAGCAGGAAAGGAGAATTCGAGATCTGAGTGATACAATCAAACAGAACAACATCTGGCTCATAGGAATTCCTGAAGAGGAAGACAGAGAGAAAGGGCCTGAAGGGATACTTGACCAAATTATAACTGAGAATTTCCCAAATCTGGGAAAAGAAATAGACATTCAAACTCAAGAGGCACAAAGAACCCCTTAAGACGTGACTTGAATCGGCCTTCAGCACAACATATCATAGTGAAACTGGCAAAATATAAAGACAAAGAGAGAATTCTGAAAGCAGCTAGGGAGAAAAGAGCCCTCACATATGAAGGGAAACCTATCAGAGTGGTTACAGACCTATCTAATGAAACTTGGCAGGCCAGGAAGGAATGGCAGGAAATCTTCAATGTGATGAGCAGAAAAAACATGCAGCCAAGAATCCTCTCCCCAGAAAGCCTGCCTTTCAAAATACAAGGAGAGATAAAGGTTTTCCCAAATAATTAAAAATTGAGAGAATTCATGACCACCAAACCAGCCCTACAGGAAATCCTAGCAGGGACTCTATGAGGGAAAGATCACAAAGAATACAAGGTTCCAGAGACATCACTATATACATGAATCCTAGGGAGAACACAATGACTCTAAACCCACATTTTTTGATAATAACATGGAATGTAAATGGACTGAATGCTCCAACCAAACGACACAGGGTAGCAGAATGGATCAAAAAACAAAACCCATCTATTTGCTGTCTACAGGAGATGCATTTTCGACCGGAAGACACCTTCAGGCTGAAAGGAAAGGGATGGAGAAATATCTATCAGGCAACTGGAAGCCAAAAGAAAGCTGGAGTAGCCATACTAATATCAGACAAACTGGACTTTAAAGTAAAGGCAGTAACAAGAGATGAAGAAGGACATTATATAATAATTACAGGATCTCTCCATCAGGAAGAGCTAACAATTATAAATATCTATGCGCCTAACTCGGGAGCACCC
>NC_043700.1:2480747-2503830 GCF_006229205.1 Suricata suricatta | reverse complement strand
ATGACAAGCTTTTTAAATTCTTGATCTGATATGTTGTCTAGATCTGCCTTGAGCAGTTCTGTGGCTGTGACTTCCTCCTGGAAGTTCTTCAGGGGAGAGTTTCTTCGTTTGGTCATTTTTGCTAGTTTTCTGTCTCTTGTCACCTTTAGAAAGCTTGTTGTGCTCTGCGCACCTATTAATATTTCTCTGTTAAAGGAGGCTTACTGACTGTCCAGGGCCTGTCTTTTCAGGAAATATTCTCTTAATGATGTATCTCCGTTTCTCTTGTGTGCCTGTGAGTATTTTATTTCCCTACTCTGAAATATTTGGGACTCGCCTTCTTGCACACTTTGGCTTGTTTCTTGGTGTAGTCCTAAGAAGGAAGACAGACTGACAAACACCGAGGGAACAGAAGCACACATACACACAGACAAATCAAACAAAGAAACACATTACAGGGGGGAAAGAAAAGAAAGAAAATGGGAGGGAAAGAGACAAAAAGAAGAGAAGAAGAGAAAATAAAAAGAAAAGAGAAAGAAGAAAAGAAAAAAATATAAAAGGGGGTCGGAGACAACAAAGGACAGTAGACTGTTTAAAAGTGTATGACCAGTTTAGGGGAGAGGTAAGGATGAGATACAGGAGAATATATCTGGGTTGCAAGAAGGTAAAAAAGTAAGGGAAAAAGGAGAAAGGAAAATAAGTAGTAAAATTTAAAAGAATTGAGTAAAGAAAAAGGAAAAAGAGGTAATAATGAGAAAGAAATAAGTACGAAACAAGTGAAGAAAAACTTTTTTTTTATATTAAAAAAAAAGCAGCAGCAGCTCCTCCTGGTGGATGGGCGTGGTTTGATGTGGTAGGTGTTGGAGGCTGTTCTCAGAGGCCCCACCCCTGCCTGAGGCCAAATGAGCAGCAGGAGGTGAAGTGCACACCTTCACAGACTCAATTGTGGAGTCCCCACCCCCAGCCAAGATTGTGATTGCAATGGGGGAATGGAAAAAAAAATAAAACTGAGTCTCTCTTGGTTTCTGATAGCTGTTGCTTAAGGCGCTGTGCTGCTGGAAATGAGCTGGGAGCTCCTGTAGTCTAAGCGCGCGCCCAGGCCTCCACCCGCCACCGACTCCTTGTAGGGGGTCGCGTAGGTGTGGGCCCTATTTTTTCCTGTGGGCACCCAGGATTTGCGCAGTCCATGCAGGGGGTGAGGTGCACCGTGGAAATGCGGTCCGTGGTCCTGTTCCTAAAACCAAGTTCGAATTGGTGGCTCCTGGTGCAGCCGCGGCCCCAGCAACTTCTCGCCGGGAAGTGTGCTCCCCTGTCTCTTCCCTTTGTCTCTTGGGCTCCGCGCGCTTCCCCCACGTTGGGCTGGGGATCTTGTCTCCCCTGCCCGTCCAAGCCTGGCATGTTTCAGATCTCCCCCTTTCGCCCTCACTCACTCAGGTATCCTTGAAGTTCTATTCTTTCTGGAGTCCGTATTTTCTCCTTCTGCTCTGGCAGATGAGAGTAGTGTCCTTCTCGGTTCGATAAATGGGGTGGACAGAGTTTACAGAGCTCCCTTCCTCTCCGCCATCTAGGCTCCTCCCCCTGACCCCGTGCTTTTTAAGCGAAGCCTGACCACCCGCAGAGTGTGCGTGTGATCTGAGCCGAGTCCCAGGTGCACGCACGCAGCCCCGTCTTGCAGGGACCCACAGGCGGGCAGTGGCCGCCCTGCACAGACCTGCTCTTCTGTTTCCTATGAGCATTTGCTTCTGGACTGACTAATGGGCTTCCCCACCTTCCCTATCCCAGCCGAATTCCGCAGCCTCCCCCTTCCCAACAATTCATCCCCGTAGTGCGGAGAACAAGAACTCAAGGGCACGTCCAAGGCCACATGAAGAATTTTGAGCGGCGCCTCTAGCTACCGCCCTTCCCGCCCGCCCCCTGGGTAACCCCTCAGTCTGTGTGAACTAAGAAGAGCAAAGACGCACCGCCTTGGTGAGAAGGGCTGTCTGCCATCACCGAGTCCTTAGCACCATGTCCAGTGCGTCGTTTATTCTACAAAATACCATAGCTGCATATTCTGTTTATTTGTTCTATGGGGTTTATACAGAAAGGAATCAGTGTTAAATACTTAGAGTTAGTTTTTCTTTACTTTAGGCTGAAAGCCAGTATTATATGATGCATTAAATAAATGGTTAGTGCCCTAACTGAAGGTGATTCTGTTGAGAAAAGTGCCTGATTACAGCCTTAGGATCTGTGGATGGTGCTCCCGTTTATCGGAGAACAGACGGCCCATGAGGATTCTGTTGTCTTTAAATGAGAGAGAGAGAGAATATAAAATATTCGCATATTTGTTCTCATATTACGTTTTTCTGGGAGGATAGAATTCCCAGACGCACACCTTAAATGTTTCATAAAGATTGCCAACTATGCTTGAAAAAGACAAAGCAAGTGACCGTCATCATGGATTGTGCATATAACAAGGAACATAATTTAAAGGACCTTTTGAAATGGGTGTGTGTTGGAATTGGAGTGTATAGTAGTGAACATGGATTTTATTATTTAAGGAAAAGCTTGATTCGCTGCCTGATGTAAATGGAATGAATTGATAGGTAAGAATTAGCTACTAACGGATGTAAAGTCATGTGAAGTCTTGGTGGTCTAACAAGAGAAAGAGTTAAGGTCTTCCATTCTTTTCTCCCAGAGGAGAGCCATAGGAAACCCTATTTTACCACCCCAGTAATGGCAGTGCCGCTGATGGTGCGCACTCCTAAGCGTCTGCCTTTGCCTCCCGCAGCTGTGGGTCTTGCTGCTTGCCAGGAACCGGCCCTCCCCAGCAACGGCATCAAAACAGGAGACCGGTACATGGTGAATGACGTCCTCTCCTTCCAGTGCGAACCCGGCTACACCCTGCAGGTATGCTCCTCTGGGGCTTTGGGGAAATGAGGGGAAAACGCAGCCGTCCTTGGCCAGCTTTGAGCAGGCGGCCAGTCCGTGCAGGCGGCCAGCGCTGGGGATTTGTACCCAGAGCCCGGATTTCGTTTCTCACTCTGGTAGTTGAGTCTCAGTAGCCGCAGGAGCCGGGTGAGCTGGTCATCTTAATTAGGATGTGCAGCGTCTCTTTCAGTGTGCACCCGGTGGCCCAGTGATGGGGTCGCTCTGGGCCGTGTGTCCACCCTGCTTTGTACCTGGGTCCCACGTTCAGCTGGGTGTGTCCCCTTCAATTCCTACTCCGTGCTAGGCACTGTGGTCCTCAGACTAGTGGTTGGCATCAGGTTCAAGAAACAGTGACCAGCGTTTATCACTTTTTATAATTTTATATAAAAATTTAGTAAACTTTTATAAGCTAACGTGTAGCAACATTAGTTATTTTTTCTGTTATTTTTTTATAGTCTAAACTGCAAATAAGCTTACTCACAAAATAGTTTCTGCTACTTAACACAATTATACGGCTCTTCGTGCCAACAGTATTAATCACCCAAGCCTGTATGTCACAAAGTCCGGCAGAAGTAGTTAAGCCTGGTTTTGTGTCTCCCCTTCAGTTACTTGGGCCGACAGAGGGTTCGGCACGCTTACCACAGCATCGCTGCCGGTCACCTTCCAGGGGACATGTTTAGTTCTGGTCTTTAACTGACGTAAACGAGCTTGAGGAAGCATCAGCAAAGAGTCTCCAGGGTCAGCAGTAAACGGTCACCACTGCATGTAACACGAGTCCCAGAGTGCGTTGGGGGGAGATATTTTGCAGAGCTGGGACGCAAACACCGAGCACCCCTGAGGACCCCCGGCGCCTCACCCGTGCTCATCCTGGCCAACCACAGAGCGTGGGAAGTAGGACGAGGAGGTGGGACCCCAGCCATGGGGTGAGAGAAGGGGGGGAACAGGAGAGCTGTGGGGCCACCTGGGGAGTCGGCGCCAGGCGTGGGTTTGGAGAACGCGTCCGCAGATGCCTAATGCCCCAGCAAGGGAGCAGCATCATTACAGTCATTACGAACAAACAGGCGTGTAGAGCGACCTTGGTGAAAACAGCTACAACCTACGGATGCTGGTGGCACTACCGTCACTGCCTTGACTCAGCGAGAAGGTGGGCAGACCCTTCCTTGCAAAGCAGGACGAGAGTTACTGAGGAGGCTTTCAGACACAGTCTACATCTGAGCAAGCTTTTAAACACGTAACTGACTCCTTAAGACAAGTCTTCTTTTTTTTTTAATTTCTTTATTTTGACAGCATGAGTGAGGGAGGGGCAGAGAGAGGGAGAGAGAGAATCCCAAGCAGGCTCTGGGCTGTCAGCACAGAGCCCGATCAGGAGCTCGAACCCACGAACCACGAGATCACGACGTGAGCTGAGATCAAGAGTCGGACACACCACTGGCTGCGCCACCCAGGCGCCCCCTTTAAGACAGATCTTAAACAACTTGAACGTCCCAGGGGCTTCATTTGGAGACACACGCAGGATAGTCTGACACACTGCTATTCCGCCTTTTCTGCTCACCTTGTCGATGAGCACAAACCCCAGCACACCAGCGCCTCCCTTCCTTCTGGGCCCTTGTCTTCCCTCCACCTGTTCATGGTGTCCCTTTGAGAACTCTCTCTTGAGCGACACCTCCGCAGCCCTCCAAGAGGAGCATGGCAGGGGCCTTTCTTAGAATGGACTGTGGCACATGAGGCCCGTGGACTTGCGTTGGCAGAGCACAGGGCACGGTTTTCCAAACGCAAACCGAGCTGTGCTGTCTACATGGCAGACAGGCTGATGCTCTGACCTCACGGGAGCGAGGGAGGGTCCTGAGTTTAACTGCTATCAGTGGACAAGAAATCTGCCACCACAGTCCTATATTTGGAATTACAACATGCGTAAACTATGTATCATTTATGTAATGATACCCGCTCCCTGGATCATTTGCACACAAAGGCGTGTGAATGTGTGTGCCTAGGGAGATTCCCGGACATGGCGCAAAGGTGCGATCACGTGACACGTTGAGAGGGAACCTGAATGCTTGTGGGCATGGGATTCCCGTCTTCCCCAGGCTTGTTTCAGAGTTCTTTGAAGGGATGAAAAAAGAAAATCCCCATTCCCAACTAGGAAATAAACAGAGTTCTATCTTGTTTTGGATCCACTGGAGACATTTGAGCTGGAATCACCAATCTAAAACATTGGGCACCTGCCTGGGTGGCTCAGTTGGGTAAGTGTCCTGCTCTTGATTTCCACTCAGGTCACAGTCTCAGTTTCATGAGTTCAAGCCCCACATCGAGCTGTGGGCTGACAGTGTGTAGTCTGCTTGACAGTCTTCCTCTCTCTCTGCGCCTCTTCTGCTCATTTCTTTCTCAAAATAATACGTACATAAATACGTAAATACATAAAGTAAAATGTTTGTGCCAGAATCAATAACAGAATATGACCCAGATTGGTAATAAATGAATCCTTTATTGGTAGCCATCAGTAAGTAGCTTCAAAGGCTTTTGCACTTTATGTCTATCCATAATTCAGGAAGAAATTTATTAAAGATAATTCAATGGATCAGAAAATGCATATACACGCAGCATGAACTTTAGCAGGAAATGTACTGCACAGAATTTCTTCTTTAAGAGTAAACACAGTCTCCTTTTGCTGTAATGACTTTTTAACATATCAGAAATATGAGGAAATGAGTTTTGTGGCAGATGAATCGAGTATGGAATGTTTCTGAGCTTAGGGAATCTGTTTGTTATCAATAATTGTTAACGCAGATGCCTGTTTGATGCATTCCCAACGTGGATGGGATTATTTATCATGAATTAAAGATTCGTTTTCAGCTGCCTCTGTACCAATCGTGGGAGGCAAATGGAAATGCACAGGATGCATACACATGGCAGATAAGGCCACTGAGTCACAGCGAGGAAAACAAAATAAAAACGAATAGTCTGCACGCAGAGGTGCCCCATTTACCACCTTCTCTTTTATTGAGAGAGAGATTTTAGCACAAACCTTTCAGGATTTAACCTGCTGCTGTTTGGTTTTTTAAACAGAAATAATAGGACTGGTATTCTTGAAGGCTGAAAGTTCAAAACTTCATATATTTAAAGGGTAAAGAGATGATGGCTGAGGAGGATTAAGTTTTTTGCAGCCACAATTATGCGATACTTTGTGAGGCTGTCTGATAATAAAATGAATAATAAATCTCCTTTTCGTCTGGTGAAGGAGGGACTGACCCCATTCTTTGTGGGACCATAAGGGGGATGTGGGTCGAATGTGAACTGTAAGCACGAAAGGCGACTTGGCAGGTGCCTCTTTATGCATATTGCTGGACTTACGCCTTCAAATCAACGCCGAGCATGTCCTAATCATGTGCAGCCTCCCAGTTACAGCCTCCCAGATCAACAGCTGTAGCTTGTGATGATTGAAAAGAAAAGGTGTTTATTTCCCAAGCCGTCTCGTTAAGCATCAGGAACGGACCATGTCGCAGACTGTTGAATGGAGCAATGCAAGATTTTGGTCTTTAGTGAAAGGAAACACAGAGATGATGGATTTTCATGTATCAGTGGAAGACATTTCACGACTTCTGACTTGTCATTCAATGAGAGAAGGACACCCACGGAAGGACAGAGATGCTCACGTGTGGTCGGTACCCACTCTCCTTCCAGTGACCGAGCACGTTTCCTTGTGTCTCACGCAGGGCCGTTCGCACATTTCCTGTATGCCGGGGACCGTCCGCCGTTGGAACTACCCGTCTCCCCTTTGCATCGGTAAGGACGAGCCTTCGGGCACCGCGTTGCGGGCACCTGTGCTGTCGCGAGGCAGTGGCCGTCTCCTTGAGCCCCTCCTTGGGGCTTCACACCGTGAAGGATGAAACTCCTTTCACAGCCATTGTTACTTACTAACACCATTGCGGGGTGCCGGGTGAGGGGGATTGAATTCATGTCTCCCCCACAGCAGTACTAGCCCAGCCCATGGGATCCGGCGTCAGACTGCTCGCTCAGGCTCTAAACCCAAATTACACGGGTATCAGAGGCCGGCGGCTTAATTATGAGAGGGAATGAGCACGGCAGGGCCGAACGTCCAGACGGTGTTCTCTGTCAGCCTTTAGGCCTCGGAAAGTCAAGTTTCCAGAAACAAAAGTCAGAAGCACAAATAAATGATGTGGAGTTGGAGGGGTGGTATCTCATAGGAGAAAGGGAGAGGTCCCCCGGCCCGCGGATGTTTTCTCTAGGACGGGGCGCAGCTGCCCCTTTAGGAAGCGCACGCCCACCCAGCATCATAGGGAGGAACGTGTGTGCCCTGGGGCCCAGCTGCGCCCGTGGGAGTCCCTATGATTCCCCGGGGGCAGCGGGTGGCTTCCATTCCCTCCTCTGTGGGAAGACCTTGAGTGTCAGGCCAGGTCCTGTGCTCTGTTCTTCAAGTCTGCAAGGTCCTCCCCCGCTCGGGCCTCAGGGCCGCCCACCGCCCACCAGCCAGAGACCTTTACTCGTGGCTCAGGTGACCACAGGGCCTTGTCCGGGGCCAACCTCACCTGTAAAACACAGCGTTGCCTGACCTGCACCCCCGATGCCTTCTTCACGCCCTGTGCCCCCTTCCCAGGTGGATGCCCTGATCATCACCTTGCTTGAATAATCCGATGTTAGCTCAGCTTCCGTCTCACTCACCAAATGGGGTTCTTTGCCCTTGTGGGCCTACGACCTAAATGCCCCCCAGTCCTGAGTCTCCCCTCCAAGGCCTCAGCTTTAGGCTGTTAGGCGTTTAGTGCCTCGTTGGCCCCTCCTGAGTGGTTGCCGTCCCTCTCCACAGGAGCCTGACCTACGGCCCCTGGTGTCGGAATCCTCCTGTGTTATTAGGGGAGCGAGTGTGTGCACCAGCCTGTGGTCCTGCACCGCTGTAGCTTCTCTGCGGGGGGGGCCTGCTAGTTCACAGCTCCAGGCGGCGCCCCTCCCCGGCCCCGCCCCTCCCCAGCCCCGCCCCCTGCACCTGTGCACCCCGCACCACCGCGGCCAGAGGCAAGGGAAGCAGCGGTACATCCCGTAGTTACTCGAACCCTCAACATTTTGTTCATCGTGGGGTTCGTTTGCTGTTGCTGTTGTTTGCATTACTTTTGATGTTTCCTAACATTGCACCAGCACAGCATTTGCGGATTCGGGCCCCTCCTTGCAGTTTGCCCCTGGGGCCTTGCCTCCCCCGACCCTGTCCAGGCTCCCACCCTCAGGCCAGGGAACAGCAGTAGCAGAAAGTCCTTTCTACAGCTTACACGACTCCGCTTTTCCTTGTGCGGCAGTGATGTGATTTCCTGTAACGTGAATCGCCCTCCCTACAATCCCAGGCCCTTAAAGGCAGAGCCAAGTGCCGCTCACCGCTATCCTGCTAGCGCGCTGGGCTCTCTGGAACTTTGATTCCTGAATGACCAGCCCCTGGTTGACTGTCGGACGGCGTGGATTATTATAGCAGTGACTGTGGTGCCTTGTTCTTAGTCCCTCTCCTGCTTCAACACGTGATGCTGCGCAGGGTGCACTCCGACCCCCTGGTCTCTAGAGCTACCTTCAGGCACCTTCATGTTGCATGTGGCCTTTCAGGAGTGAGTGTCAACTTTCCTGAATGAGTGCAGATGATTCTTAAGTTCACTTATTTTGAGAGAGAGAGAGAGAGAAAGTGGTAGGGGATGGGGATAGTGCCGAAAGGGGTGGGGGGAGAATCCCAAGCAGATTCCACACTGCTCGACTCGGGCCCAAACCCAGGAACCATGAGACCACGACCTGAGCTGAAACCCAGCATCAGACACAACCAGCTGAGCCCCCCAGGCACCCCAGAAGGCAGATGATTTTAAAGGGCACAGTGTTTCCTTAACAGCGTCCTCTGAGCCATTCCCACATTGTTCATGACCCGCTGGCCGAAAACGGTGACCGCTGAGGGTGTTTTTCCGGCGCCCACAGATCAAACAAGAGACTTACCCTCTGTTACATGTGTCTCTGCAAGCCTGGTTTTCCCACGGCTCCCACAAATCCTGGGCATTAAACAGTTTTCAGTGATACACAACTTCATCACCGGGAACGGGAAGCAGGTGCAGCGGGGCACAGAGGGGGAGAAGACAGAGCCGAACCTTCACAGCGGAGCGGGAGACGGCAGACAGCCCGATTCGGTCCTCGCAGCGTGTCTGCTCACAAGTGCCAGTGTCCCTGGTGGCCAATACCATTTCTTCCTGAAAGTGATTTCTCAGTAAGAATAAGTGTCTGTGTTCCAACGTCACCTAAAATGCTGAAGCTGTTTGTGTAGAGATTTGGCACCGGGCGTGAGCTGGACGGGAGAGGCAGGGTGGCGGGGACGGCCTCCTCCCTCCCTGCCTCTCCCCTGCAGAGCATCCATCTTCTATTTACCTGTGAAAGGAGAACCTTCCCTTCAACCCGAGACCTGAAATATTTGCAACTCTGGAATGACATCAGCTCACAACAGGTATTCAGTCACATGGCGCGTCATGCTGGCCCTCTGAGTTAGGCGAGAGTGTGGTTTGTTCACACACTTAACCTGGATGAGTCCAGTGTGATTGACTTTCATCTTTAACTTAGTATTAGCATGTCCCCGTCTTAGCGAAGGTCAGACATACATCAGCTTCCGTAACACCTGCTCGCTCCTAACTGCTTACAAGCTCTAGAGAAAGGTGTTTCTTTGGAAACCTCACAGACAACCCACAGCAAGTCTCAGAGTCGGATCTGAGAGACCAAAAGTTGCTTTTTTTTTTTTAGCTATTAGCTTCCGATTAATAAGATTTTAAGACTAGAAATCCATAGAGAGATAATCTTTTATTTATTAGCTCTTGGAAATCTCAAGTACTAATGAAGACCATTTATATCAAAACAGTTCTCTACAGGTTCCTGGGTGTCAAGCAGCACCCTGAGCGCCACTAGTACTAGCCATTCCGAGCATCACAACAAGCCCCAGACTGGCCACACTGTGGGCCGGGCCCTGCCTCCCAGCAGGCACTGTCCACACCACGGGGTGCCTCCAGCAGGGCCTGGCCTGTACCCTGGAGTAAAAACCCCCCATACAGTTACCAACATGGCGGGAATGTGCACCAAAGAAAATAAGTGAATCCAGTAAGATGCAAAACCCTGGCTACTTTATACCAGGAAACACCGTGGCCTTTGGAAATACTGTATTTGCCCTTGGCTCCCTAAACAGGCCATGTAGCTCTCATAAAGGGTCTGGTGTGAGGGAGTGTCCCCTGCAGGGGCAGGAAGTCAGGTCACCACACGGTGGTGGACCAGGAGGCCCTGGGAAAAAGGCTGAGTCGTGAGTGTGACAGTGAATACACAAAATAAGACAAGTCCATTGGGGGAGCTTGGAACATGTCACAAAGGAAAAAGATCGACATCATCTTTTGGGAGCTCTGTCTGCATCCCCGTCTTATGGCTTTCGTGGTTTTAGATAAACTTAATGAGGATTACGTTTAATGGTAACTAACTACTTGCAGAATTAGGTTGTCACCGTATGTTTGATTTACCCGATGTCTAGGCCTTGTCTCTGTCTCCCTGATGGTTGGCCATGGCAAACAAACTACTGATGGTGACTCTTGATGAAGATTGATGATGTCTGTTGGGAACTGTTGGTGATGACTGTTGACGGGGACTTCCACCGTCCAGCGCTAGGCCAGCTGCTTATGTGAGACTCTCAATCCTCAACAGAATGTGTACCTGGAGGGGCCCCTGGGTGACCCAGTCGGTTAAGCGTCCGACTTCGGCTCAGGTCATGATCTCCCGGTCCGTGAGTCCGAGGCTCGCTCTGGGCTCTGTGCTGACAGCTTGGAGCCTGGTAGGGATTCTCTCTCTCCCTCCCTTCCTGCCCCTTTCCTGCTCACACTCTGTCTCTCTCTGTCTCAAAACTAAACATTAAAATTTTTTTTAAAAAGAAGATATACATGGATATTTATATTTTCTAGTTCCTAACCTTTTTCTTTCATAAAACCTATGTTCAAAATCAAAAGGGTTTGTTTAAAAATGTCCCCTGTACTTCACATTTGTCTTGGTGTCCCTGTCATGGATTTGGCATTTCCGTGACCATTTTCCCTGTGCTTGGACATCCATACATACTCTCCTTGCTCGCCGAGTGCACTCAGGAGATCACTGCTCAGTATATTCGGGGTCCGCTCGGGGCCCCCACATGCCTTCACCAGAACTGACAGACTTATGGGTGACATGCACCTGCCACCTCGAGTTCCGCACCCTGGCTTCTCCCACCAGGAAGCCACCCCGACACTCACACTCTGAACAGCAAAGTTCACATTCAGGGTTTTGCTGGAATTATTCCCTCATCCCACAAAACCACAGTATTTAATTTTTTTCAACCTACATCTTTAATCACTTGTACAGTGTTGAAACCAAGGTTACGATTCCCTAGCTTGGGTGATTATCATATTCACTAGACGGGGTTTGTTAAGACTTTAGATTTTTCCCCTATCAACTGTATCCTCGACACATAAAATTTTTCTATGTTGGTGATTAAAAAGATGAAACAGTCCTCCGCATGGGTCCTGAGAGCTCTCTGAAAGAAGGCCTTCCACAAACAGCTTTGCCTACTGAGAACACCGTTAGAATAGCAATAATGCTTTTTAATGTGACTTCCTGGAAAGAAGTGACATTAAATAAAGCATTTGCATTATTGCTTTGAAATATAAGAAATTGCCATCTTAATAGTCACAAATGGTCAAGGATTAGAATTTCATCAGCTTCAACATATATCATTTGACAAGTGTGTTATAAATCAGTGTTTCTAGTCACACGTCAGCTAGGGTAGCATAAAATGTGAGTGACGGAGGGCAGGCCAGATGTGGGAGCTCACGTTCACAACCCGTGATGACGATGGATGGAAGGGTTCTTGAGGAGAAGGTGGGTTCACTGAGCTGCGCCCCAAAAGGGAAAACAATTCCAAAGGAAGTGCGCGCAGGTCAAAACCTTGATTCCGGAGCCAGACAGAGCTGGCCTAGTACTCTGGCTGCGTTGCTTAGGCAAATTTCTTCATCTCTTGAGGCTTGGTTTCCTTATATGTAAAATGGGTAATGATACCAACTTTGTCGGGGTTTATGAGAGTTAACTTCTGCAGTGCATTTACTCAGCCTGGTGAGTGGCACATAGTGAATAAAGAGTAACTAATGCCACCACTCAGTGGACACCTGACTGACATGCATGGAACTGCACAGTACCTGACCTTCACTCCCCTCTCCTGTGCCTCCATGTACCAGAATAGATACGTCTGGAAAAACCGTCTTTGTTCTTAAATAGCTGATGCGCAGGAGGGAGGACCAGACGCGTGAGTAACTAGAATACATTGCACGGTGCGTGTGCTGTGGTCAAGGGCGAATCCACTTCTTGCTCACACTAGCACCGTCCCACAGAGCGGCGGGGATTCCGTCCCCTGGCCAGAGAGCCACGACCCCGCACTGAGTACCCTTGTCGCTTTGCAGCCACCTGCGGAGGGACGCTGAGCAGCATGGGGGGCGTGGTGTTGAGCCCAGGCTTTCCGGGCGCCTACCCCAACAACCTGGACTGCACCTGGAAGATCGAGCTGCCCATTGGCTACGGTAAGTGAAAGTTTTTTGTTTCTTTTTAATTCCTAAAATTTCAACTTTGTAATTCCTATCTTGGAAAGAATTCAGCTGAATAATAATTAAAAAATAATGTGCCCTATTCTGTTGACATAACTGTCTTTAATTGAAAGTGGCTTGCAGATTTAAATAAAGCTTTGGCAGAGTAACTTCAAGAACAGAAAGTTATTAAAAAATCAATTCAGCCATGCAGTTCTTTGCAAGGCAAATTAAATTAGATGGATGGTGATATAGTAGACGCACGAGGTCTGTGTCGCATTCCTAATTCAATTATCCCTCTCCTTCTTCATAATACCACCTTTTAGGACCTATTTCGAGAATTTAATAACACTTGTTGTTTCTTTGGAACAATTTTTAAGACTTTTTCAGGTTGCGACACACTTTATTACTGTTTCATAAATTTTTGTAATTATGTATTGCTTTGGTTTTGGTTTATGAAAATGGCTTCTTGTAAGATTTAGTTATGAACTTTCAGGGTATGCGCCTTAAATAATTCATAACTTTAATTGTTATGTGCAGTAAAATCTCATGATGGCTTTTTCCAGAAATGCACGGGTTTGTGAAATTTTGATTCCCCATCTTGCCTCTCCGTGTCTGCGCCATGATTTCCTTCACATTTGAATTCATTACTTTGGGTTTCCCCGCCTGCGAGTCTTCTCGGAGCACACACGGATAGGCGTTCCAGATCGGGTCCTCATGGAGTGTCCTCACGTCTGGTCATGGAGGACATCTCCTAAGTGAAATGGGAGTTGGACGATGAATGAGCGTACTTTTTATTAGGTCTTCAAAGCTTCGGCTTAAGAACCGGGCGCAGGACAGAATGGCAACAGTAATGTGGACTATGGAGGAAGGAGGGGGCCACTTGCTCAGCAGAGGGGAGGCAGGAGGAGTCCCGGGCAGGGGCACCTGGTGGCCACCGGTCAGGTGTGCGAGCACGGACATGCTGCGCCAGACCCTGCGTGTCACCCCAGGGAGAGGGGAGTGTGGGAGGGCGCCCCCACTGGGGAGAACTCAGGGGGGCTCATGTCCACTGAGGCCCTTAAGGGGCCAGCACAGGGGAGGGGACAGGGAAGGGGAGAGACCACAAAAGGTTACAGGGGCTGTTTCTTCCAGGTCTTTTAGTTTCGCTTTGGTTTTTAGATCATAAGCGCTCTGAGCTCAGGGAATGTGCTTTACCACTGTTAGCTCACTTACTCTCCAAAGGCGGGTCTGTTTTCCTGGCTCTGGGATCCGAGGACATGGATGTGGTTCATACGGTCTTTGAGTCAGGAGGTGGAGGTGGATCAGACAGATCCAGCAGGTCCAGGCCCGGCAGCGCTGAGCTGGTGTGGCACGGTCTCTGCAAGTGGGAGCTGCGCCTTCTCACCTCAAGACGGAAGGGGCCACGGAGGCTCAGGGGGGGCACCTACCGGACCAGGTCAGGGGGACTAGGGCCCAGGGCGTGGCAGGTCCCACGGAGAACAAGCAACAGCCGACAGAGAAGCCAGCCGGGGCTTTATTATCATTCCAAGTAGTTCCCACTTTCCTTCCAAATCTCATTAGAAATACATTATTCATGACTGGATATAAATATTGTATTAACTTATTTTCCCAATTTGACCATTCTGTGATTGAAAAGGTTACTGTTTGGCATTTTTCCTTATGCTGCTCATGCGTAAGCCAGCATGAAAGATAATAATTCAGGGGGAAAAATCAGTCAGGTTGGCTGACTTTATGATCATGATCTATGAACCCAAAGAAAATATTTTTTTAAATATATAGTTTATTGTCAAGTTGGTTTCCATACAACACCCAGTGCTCTTCCCCACAAGTGCCCTCCTCCATGCCCATCACCCCCTCCCCCTCCCCCTTCAGCCCTCCGTTCGTTTTCAGTATTCAAGAGTCTCTCATGATTTGCCTCCCTCCCTCTCCCTGACTCTCTCTCCCCCTTCCCCTCCCCATGGTCCTCTGTTAGGTTTCTCCTGTTAGACCTATGAGTGCAAACATATGGTATCTGTCCTTCTCTGCCTGAGAAAATATTTATTTGAAGAAAGACCAAAATGAGAAAAAAGATTTATGAGATGTTATAATTAAATTAAGTTTTTAAAATATTTAATACTGCATAGTTTTGGGTTTTGAAAGAATCTTGAAGGGAAGGCAAAAAGAAACTTTGTGTCTTAAATCCTAAATACAAACAAAATAGTATCACTATCCCTAGATTTTTAGAACAATGTAATTGTGCTTCAGGGTACAGTTGAATCTTGAATAATCTAGAGGTCAGCGGGGCTGACCCTGCATAGTCGAAAAGCCAATGTGACCTGATTCCACAAAAACTTAATAATAACGTACTATTGATCAGAAGCCTATTGATAACATGAACACATATGGTATATGTTATATTTTATATTATATACTACATTCCTATTATAAGATGAGCTAGAGAAAAGAAGAGATCATTGGGAAATTTTTAAGAAAGAGAGAATACCCTTAGAGTTCTGTGCTGTAAGAAAGAAAATCTGCATAGAAATAGACCCACACAGTTCAAGCCCGTGTTGTGCACGAATCAACTATACATTGCAGATTAAGTGTAACGCCCTGGGTTTACCTGTGATAAATTCTGGAATCTCTAAATCCCCTTCTAAGAATGAAGTTACAGATTCAGAGAAAAGGCTGTGCGTGGTGGCAGGTCCTTTGGCGGTGAGTGTTGGGGCTCCTCCGTCCCTGCTAGAGATGCCTTCGGAGGCTACAAAATTACAGAGCATTCTGCTGATGCCGGGGAAAACTTTGTAGCCTAGCTTTCCACCCCACGCGAGAGTTTTGAAACTCCTTAAGTCAATTAGTTTGATCTATTTCTGGTCTCCTTTGATCTCTGCCTCTCCTCCTCGCTGTGGCACGGCTCAAAGTGCCGCCTCTCCTCTTGTTCTCAAAAACACACACATGAGCTCACGTTTTCAGCTGCATGTGACGTATTTTCACCCCGGGCATCTGAAGGCGGCAGACTCCGTTCAAGTTCAGATTCCTCACCTTATTCCTTCCCTTTGCCAGTTTATTCCGGATCGATTGTCTTGTCTCAGTCCCGGTGGGTACGTGCGGCACCGCCCTTACTGGCCGCCCCCCTCCGTCTTCCCTCAGCTGTGCGTTCCTCCTGGGATGTCCCAGGCCACAGGCAAACCTCACCTCACTACCTTGGAAATCGTGAGATAGCAAGTTTGGGGCTGAGACCCAGGAATATGCAATTTTGTGTTAAACACTCTGGAAGTTTCTTATTTAAAAAAACAGGTAGGAACATGGCAAAGATGATTATCATACCCCTTAATGATAATTTCTCCCCTCTTTTTAAAAATGTTTTTCTATTTTTGAGAGAGACAGACAGACAGACAGGACATGCAGGGAGGGGCGGAGAGAGGCGATAGAGAATCTCCACACTGTCAGCACAGAGCCAGACTCGGGACTTAATCCCACGAACCATGAGGTCGTGAGCAAGTCGGGATCCAGAGTCAGAAGCTGAACCGACTGCGCCCCGAGGGCCCCTTCATTGCTTCCCCCTTCATGTCCCATACTGTGTCCTGTTAGCGGCATGTCTTAGGATGATCCTGGAACCCCTGGAATCACCACCCAGGACCCAGCTGCTGTTTCCCAGTGGGACGGGGCGGGGGGGCTGGGAAGACAGGCTTCTGTGGGGGTCACAGGACCTTCTGCCCTTACAGTGATCTTGGCAGACAAGTTGGAAAATAGGGTAAGAGGCACTTCCTCCCTGAAGGGATAACGAGACGGGCGTTTACATCCGCAGGTGCAGGGGCTGCGGGGCTCCTCCACGTGAGCGTGCACACCGGCATGTTGTTGGCGCCGCTCCTGCCTCTCCCTGCCCGGGGCTCCCGCCCCAGCGGCTGCCTCTGTGCGTGTGCTGGGGGATGAGCGGCCCCCAGCCCTTCTCTGCCTGAGGTGTGGGAAACCGTTTCCTTTTCTTTTTTTATTTTTTTTCCATTTTTTAAATTGATTTTTTGAGAGACAGAGACAGCATGAACAGGGGAGGGGCAGAGAGAGAGGGAGACACAGAATCCGAAGCAGATCCATGCTCTGAGCTATCAGCACAGAACCTGACGCAGGGCCCAAACCCACGAACCATGAGATCATGACCTGAGCCGAAGCCAGACGCTCAACCGACTGAGCCACCCAGGCATCCCTGGGAAGCCATTTTCAACAGCACAGGCTGTAGGGTCGCTGGGAAGTTGGTCAAGAAACGGGCCCTGGGGGAAGCACGCGCACGTAAGACCCCAGGATACGGCCAGACTCATTGTGACCATGCAGTTGGGCCTGGGACACCAAATGCCACGGAAAGTGACCGCCAAGCCCAGTGCTCCTGAAACTTCGCTGTGCACAAGATCACGGTGGGAGTCGCGTTGTGACCATGGTGTTCTTGTGGCTCGCCCCGCAGTGTCTGTCCCCGCACTGCTGGCCACGCAGGGAGAAGGACCCGGCGGGGTTTTGGTCCAGCCCCTCTGGTGCTTTGGGTGATGGAGTCACAGGTTTTAGGAAACGCTTCTTCAGGCTGGGAGAGTCCACGTGGAAATGAAGATGAGAAATGCACAAATATATTTTTCATAAGATTCTCATAAATGTTATTTTCAGTATAAATTGCTTTACCTAAAAGTGTGGAAATTAAGCGGCTTTGACACAATGGAAGTAGAGATAGAATATTTGAGTATGAAACCGGATGATAAATCAGAACTTTAACATGAATTACAAAAAAGGAGGAAAATCGCTACTGTTATTCCAGAGTTTTCTTAAAAGCAAGTTCCATTTCCAACTTTTAAGGGCAGTGCTCTCATTTCCTTAAAGGCTGCCTCTCTCCAGGATCCGCACGTGCACTCCTGCAGTCTCGATTTCCAGCCTCGGTGCTCAGCTGCTCGGGGTTAGTGCCTGAGGTGCTGGCGAACACACGGGGACCCTGTCCCCCGGCGGCCCGGAGGGGACGCCGGGCCAGAACCTGACATCGCTGCGTCTCGTGACGAGTTTCACTCGTGGAGGGTGTCCCTGGGCGTTTGGAGTATTTCCACACCACTGGATTGGTGACTGGACGGGCCGAGAGGTTCTCCCGTCCCTGAGTTAAGCAGCTACGAGCTTAGTCAAATAATTCTTTCGAGTGTCTCACTTCTTCCCGCAGCCTATGGTCAGTCGATAATTTAATTAAACAGACAAAATGGCCAGCTGCTTGGGCAGCATGTGGAAACCACCTTGTCTCGTGTTGCTAATCATCCGTCCCGGTGACATCAGCCTCCTGCACCCAGACTCAGGGAGAGAACACGGCCGGAGAGGTGAGGGGGACCGTGAGCATCGCGGGTGCTCACGTTTGGGGGCTCCCAGTGCAGTCGCGTAGAAAGCTTAGCTCCGGGGCGCCTGGGTGGCTCAGTCAGTTAAGCCTCTGACTTCGGCTCAGGTCAGATCTCACGTTCGTGGGTTCGAGCCCCGCGTCGGGCTCTGTGCTGACAGCTAGCTCAGAGCCTGGAGCCTGCTTCCGGTTCTGTGTCCCCTTCTCTCTCTGACCCTTCCCCTCTCATGCTCTGTCTCTCTCTGTATCAAAAATAAATAAAACATTTAAAAAAAGAAAAAAAGAAAGCTTAGCTCCACCAGTCCCTGGGGCTGTGAATGGACACAAGTCACCAACCATGTTTTTGAACTTCACCCCTTACCTTTAAAATAAATATGATAAAGCATCTCAGGGCTGTTCTGAAAACGCAGATGCCTGATACAAAGCAGGCTTTATTCGACTGTTAGCTGCTGTTAGTTACACAGCCAAAGGCTCTAATGATTCTTGTGCTATTTTCTTTGTCTTTTGCAGATTTTGGTTGATATTTTGTGTTGCTTTCGCACAGGCCCAATTGACACAGAATTTCTCTGTGTTCTTGAAATTTTTTAAAGGCATCATCAACAAAAATACAACCATGCTTTTTTTCTTTCCTTATCTTTGTCTTTTCTGTTTAAAAACCACAGCACCAACTTGGCATACCACGCTGCCCAAAATGACCACGGCTTTGACCATCTAGGAGCGTGTGTTGGGGGGGGCTACAAAGGGTACTTAAGATTCACTCTTGCCATGCATTTATTATGCACAGAAGATGCTAACTAGTGGACTTGATTTTCACAAGGTCTATCAACTAAAACCCCGGAGGTTTAACTCAGAAGCCATGGTCACATTACTATTTAAAGTTTTGTCAAATCCAAAGTCAGAAATTCTTTGTGCAGGTCACTTTTACTGATACTTAATTTTCAGTGTGAATGATAATCGGATGAGCCCAGTGATAATGTGCTCTGTAATCGCCACCAAACGGACGTTCAGATTGATTTTCTTGTAATAACACATTTTTTCAGCGTTTCATAAGATAATAAAGGGAGCTAGGCTGTGTTTATTTCAATCCCTTCATTTTGGCTTTATGATGTCAAACTGGACACAAGTCACTGAAAATTAGATAGCTAAATAATTCCATTTTAAACCAGATTAGAACTGAGCTCTGTTCTGTCCCATTTCCTGATGGGTATTGGGTGGTTTGATGTGTGGCTGGACACTTTATCCTGCTCAAAATGCTATTTTTTTCATGAAATCATAATTGCCGTAATTCTGTCCCATTTCAAGTTTAATTCCAAGTCGGTGAAAGACTACGCCCACTGTTTCCTTCACTTTGAGAGATCGGCCATCTTTCAGTTATTTTTACCCCTTGATCTGCCTGCTGGCTTTCATTTCTTCCTTGACTGAGTCATTCGGTGAATTTCAAAGCGTATCTGCAGATAAACGCATCTGAGTTCCGCATGTGAGCGTCTCAAGTGAGCATATTTTAAGCCACTTCCCTGCTGTTTGACTTGATACCCAAGTCACCAGTGCGTTCAGCAGCGTCTCGTCTTGCCTAGTTTCCCACGCTGTGCCGCACGTTGGGGCATAAAGAGAGAGGTCCGTGGTTCATCCACTGTTTGGGGTCATCCTCGTGGTGACAAATGTGGTGGGTGTTCGCGAGCTGCCGCCGACCACAGCGGTCAGTGGCCCCGAGCTAGTCACATGTGCACCCAGAAAAAGGATCTGTTAGTACGGTTTCATTATTGGTATCAAAACCCTCTTTTATCAGATCCGTGGGCCATGACGAAAAAGAAGACTGTGTCTCTAACTGAACAATGAACAGGTGAGGGACTAAATCCAGTACTGATGATGGTCAGAGCTCGGCTGCCCCGGTCATGTGGACACAGAAGCTCAGAATTAGGACTAAGGGAGCCACTGGTCCTTCCCTCCTCCCTCCCTCCTTCTCTCTCTTTCCATCTCTCTCAATCCCTCTTTTTTTCCTGCTGCCAAATTTCCTTGGACCAGCACATTTGCTAACATTTAGAAAAAAAAATAAATACCTCATTGATGGTTCTTCAACAAAGAGAAATATTTGACATTTTAAACTATTTACAGAAATGTTTTAAATTGATGGTGTTGCTCCATACTTCTGTATGACGTGGCCTTGGGACAGCCCCGCCAAGGGCCGACTGGGGCCACCCTCCCCGACGGCTCAGGTGCTGCTAGCTACTAGACCCAGCCTGCGTCTCATGGAGGCAGTTACTTGTTCTAAACCAGCTCTGAGGCTTGGTTGACAGGTTCAAGATCTTTCCCCTCAGACAAGATTTTCCTCCTGCCTTTTGCTTGCTCAGCTCCTTCCTGAAGTTTCCTACTCTTTTTTTTTTTCCCCCTCCGGTAATCTCTACATCCAACGTGGGGCTTGAACTCACGACTCTGAGATCCGAGAGTCACATGCTCTCCTGATTAAGCCAGCTAGGCACCCCTGCAGTTTCCCACATTCTATCCTTTCCTTCCTTCGTCTTTCAGTCAAGGTGGAACAAATGCAACGTGATCTTGTCCAATAAGAACAGGGGTATTTCCCGCTTCCTGAGGTGGTTGATTCCTGTACAACTTGTTTGCTAAACCAGGAAAGTGAGCGCTTTGTCCCTGAGACTCGGGTGTCAGTCTGACTCTGCCTGTCCTGGGCTACACCGCACATAGCACCTAACATCTCTGAGTCACATTCTGATGATACCAATGAGGACTTGCTGGGTGATGGTGAGGGAAGTGTCGGTCGGTAACACGGAGCTTCCCCTTGGGAGATGGCCTCACCCTTGTGGCCAGAGAGGGCCACTACTTACTCTTCTGGGCCTCCTCACAAAGCTCTTTCCTGGGAAGACTTCCTATTTATGGAGTGTCTGTGTATCTCTTTCCTACTTTACTTGAGCTTTTCTTGTTCCCTTTTCACTGGATTCTGCCTTCGGTAACTATTTCCCATCAATACCCAAGTAGATGTGTTTGCTCGAAATGTTCTCTGCCTTTACACCAGGTAAGGCCACCGGTTGTCTTCGGTTTTCCAAGCCAGCAACCACGTGTCACATATAGTAGATGACAAGCAAAAACAAAGCTCCTCCTGTCTGTCAAGAGCAGATGAGTCGTAACACAAGGGGAAGCTGTGCTTCTGTGTGGGTACAGTAGTCTGTGATGGCCACTGGAGTTCTCAGTGTTGGCTGTCCACATGGATTTCTGTGAGCGCAAAAGTCTTTGGAGTTCCATAGAAACTACTTAAGTGCCTGAAAATATTTCAGACGTAGGAGTCAAATCGATTTTCAAAAATGGCACAGTCATAGCAAATAAGTCTAAATGTTTCTGAGTTTGATTTCCTTTATCTGGTACATAGATCGATAGGATCCCAGTGACATTGGTCACTTGGACAGTCTTTTGGTGCGTGACCGTGCCAGGGTATTAGATTGACGTGTGGAAGTTACCGTCCGGGTTACGTTGGGTTTCTTGCAAAAATCAGTAATTGGCTTTGCGTACATAATGCAATATGATTGAAATAATCACTTGCTAAACTAGCCAATCTCTTGTGCGCTCGTCCGACCATCCATTGAAAAGCCACTTTGAAAGGCTCTTGCATTTTTTTAAAGACCCATTTTGGCTTTTTTCTTAAATTAGCTTATGGATGACTCAACATACGATTACAGCCTTGCGTTTATGGCGTCGTCATTGTAAACAGACCGAATCATTGCCGTCCTAGTGAGTACCAGTCATCGCTCCAAGGATTCCGCCTGACTGTGTGTGTGATAGAGTGCGGGTCACTGTGTTTGACAGAGAAGTGGACTTGGAGGCGTGAATTACATGAACGAGGGTTACACAGCCAGTAGAGGGCGCAGGTGACGTTGAACCAGGCGCGTTCTAGCCCAGGCTTGCCCCAGCCCCGGGGATGGCGGTGGGTTCCGCCTCCTGGAGGGTCCTGTGCGGGGACACCTGTGCAGCTGTCCTCACTTGGGGACACAGGGCTCTTCTGCATTCTGATAGTCACTCTCTTTACTTCGGCCTGTTTTTTCACAGGGGCGCACATTCAGTTTCTGAACTTTTCTACCGAAGCGAATCACGACTACCTTGAGATTCAGAACGGGCCGCACCACAGCAGCCCCCTGATCGGGCAGTTCAGCGGCTCGGAGCCCCCCGCCGCCCTGCTCAGCACCACGCACGAAACGCTCATCCACTTCTACAGCGACCACTCCCAGAACCGGCAAGGGTTCAAACTCGCCTACCAAGGTGAGGGGTCGGCGAGCATCCACATCTACCCCCTTTGGGTGTCAACTCCACTGAGATGGCAGCGTCCCAGCTCGGGAGGGGCATGGAGAGGCGGGGCCTGACTGGGGACGGACCTGGGGCCGCACACCCAGCGCGCACGGGGCAGCGGTGTAGACGGGAGCAGGGCCGCCCCGCCTGTCCGCCCTGCCACGGCCCACGTCACCCTCCCTGCTTGTCACTGTACCCGGAGCCGCGGCCCACCTCCCAGGCCGAGCGGCGGTCCGGCCACAGCGAGGCAGGGGAGCCTCCCTCGCCCTGGCGGTGGTCAGAGCTCGAGAATAGTGGCTAAACGTGTTACTCGAGTCATTGCCAATTATGCCAGGAACAATCAGCCACTGAATGAGCTTTTTCTTTTTTTTAAACTGTCTGAATATGAGACTTTAGGACAAGTTTGAGTCCAGCCTTATCCAGCCATTTTTGGGATGAGGAAAAGTTCCGAATTTTCGTTTCCTGCCGGATCATTTAGCTGGCCTCTCCAGGTCATTCAGCTCCTGGTCACATGTAGCTGAAAATGTCAAAACAAGGGCTTTTCTTTCTTTTTTTTTTTTTTAACTTAATTAAATTACTTGCTTTCTTTAATTTCATCGACTGCCTTTGAAATTTATGGCTTTACTGTTTTCTTACAGATGAGAGCATTTTATGTGGAAGTTTTAGACGTGGGTGCTCAAGGTGTTGCTTGGTGTTCCTCCTTCTGAGGCTGAGCATCACCAGCCCCTGTATCTAGAATGAAACGCAGAACAACTTCAGACTTAGTGGTGGGACCTTTATCTGACAGGATTACTTACCATACTCTGACCGCAAGATCAGTGCTGCTCTGAGGGGCGGAGGAGGGGTCTCCTCTGCAGAGGGGAGCGGCCAGGCCATGGGGACACTGGGCTTGGGGAAGCGGGGGGGGGGGGGGGGGGGGGGGGGGGGGGGGGGGGGGGGGGGGGGGGGGGGGGGGGGGGGGGGGGGGGGGGGGGGGGGGGGGGGG
>NC_043700.1:2433068-2480647 GCF_006229205.1 Suricata suricatta | reverse complement strand
GTGTGCCTCTGTGCATGTGTGTGCCTGTGTGTGTACATGCGCATGTGCGTGTGTGGCCGTGTGTGCGTGCGTGTGGTTGTGTGTGCCTCTGTGCATGTGTGTGCCTGTGTGTGTACATGCGCATGTGCGTGTGTGGCCGTGTGTGTGTGCGTGTGGTTGTGTGTGCCTCTGTGCATGTGTGTGCCTGTGTGTGTACATGCGCATGTGCGTGTGTGGCCGTGTGTGCGTGCGTGTGTGTTGGGGTCCCCTTACCTGGCTGGCGTGAGGCTCTTGCAGGTGTCCCGGAGAAATGTGGCTTTCACGTCAACACACCCCTCTTTATAGTGTCCCCTTCACCTGATTCTACGCTGAACTTAAACCTTGAATAGTATTTGCTATAAATTCAAGTCTTCTCTTTCATGTTTTTGTATATCTGGTCTATACCCTTTACCTCATTCTATTGACATATATTAATTTTTTTACATTTATTTCATTTTGAGAGACAGACTGGGACAGAGCATGAGCAGGGGAGGGGCAGAGAGAGAGGGAGACACAGAATCTGAAGCAGGCTCCAGGCTCTGAGCTGTCAGAGCGGGGCTTGAACTGAGGAACCCTGAAATCATGACCTGAGCTGAGGTTGGACACTTAACCACTGAGCCACCCAGGTGTCCCTTATTTATTTTTTTAAGTTTATGTACTTATATTGATTGAGGGAGACAGAGAAAGAGCAAACACGCAGAAAGGGGCAGAGAAAGAGGTAGAGAAAGAATCTCAAGTAGGCGCCACACTGTTTATTTTTAGCATGGATACTTAAATGGAGTCAGACGTCAAATAAATAAAACATGTGCTCAGCTCAGCCGACCAGATGTTTGGCCTAGATGAGCGTTCACAAAATCAAATGTTCAAAGGCTTCGGAGCTGACGCAGGACTGGAACCCACAAACTGTGAGATCATGACTTTAGCCATAGGAAGTAAAAATGTCTTCTTTTTTTCAAAGTTGCATTCTTTTTCTTTTTCCTTTTGCTATATGTACTAAGTACCTTTATTTTTGTATTTAAAAAGGATGTTGTATGTTTATTTATTTTTGAGAAAGAGACAGAGACAGAGTGAGAGCAGGGGAGGGCCAGAGAGAGAAGGAGACACAGAATCTGAAGCAGCTCTAGGCTCTGAGCTGTCAGCATAGAGCCCAAGGCCGGGCTCAAACTCATGAGCCATGAGATCATGACCTGAGCTGAAGTCAGACATTCAGCCGACTGAGCCACCCAGGCGCCCCCAGCACCGTTATTTTTTAAAAGATTAAACATGCCTGTTTCTTCATTTATTCCATCATGAAAGTGTTGAATTTGAGTGGATTGAATCTATGAGAACATAGGCTTTAGTTTATTGATAGTAGATACTGATTTTTCCCCTTTAGGAAGGAGAAGCAATCAAACCAAGTTTATGTGTAGTGAGCACGTGAGAGAGAACTCGTAGCTGGTGGTAAAAACCACTCATCGCTCCTTACAGACACGACCACCATGCTTTTCTGCATGAAATCGACGTGCCTCTAAGACGGTGATACTCTGAGCCACCGTGCGGTATCAAGGGCAAGGTCGGGGTCTCTGTCCTTTCCACCCACCTGAGTGGGTGAATCAAGTTCTCAACAGGAGGCTCTCCGCAAAGGCTTTCTCGCATAAAAATGCTTAAAACAGTGCACACCTAGTAGTTGCGTCAATTCCCACCGACGCCAGGGCCGCTTGTTCAAGGTGGAGAAAGTACCGTGGTGCCGGCTCTTGGCCGCACTGTGGAGGCTCGGGCCCGAGTCTTCCCAGCCGACTCGCCCGCTCCCTGAAGACCATGGGGACTCACTTCTCTTTCTAGGAGTTTGCCCAAAGCAAAGGTAGCAGTGTCAGTCAGCTTCTCCCTCAAAGGGCCCGTCCCTCTGCCCCACATCACCCTGGACAGTGGTGCCTCCTAGGTGACAGCACCTTCGGAGGTCCACCCCCCCCCAAGACTGCCTGCATGCTCCTGTCCCCAGGCTTCTGATGCAGCAGAGGGAGGGGATTCTCCGTGCAGTCTGTGGTCCCCGGGAGTCCAGCAATCCTCTGGACTAAAATTGGACTTTCTTTCAATGTATTTATTTTTTTGTTTGTTTTTTATTTATTTTTGAGAGACAGAGAGAGACAGTGTGAGCAGGGGAGGGTCAGAAAGAGAGGGAGGTACAGAATCGGAAGCAGGCTCCAGGTGCTGAGCAGTCAGCACAGAGCCCAACACGGGGCTCGAACTCACAAACCATGAGATCATAACCTGAGCCGAAGCTGGATGCTTAACCGACTGAGCCACCCAGGCGCCCCTGAAACTGGACTTTCTTAGGGCACCTGGGGGACTCAGTCAGTTCAGTGGCTGACTCTTCATTTCTGCTCAGGTCATAACCTTGCAGTTCGTGAGTTTGATCTTTATATCTGGCTCTGCTCTGTCTCCCTGTCTCTCTGTCCCTCCCCACCCTTTCCCTCTCTCCCTCAAAATAAATAACTGGACACTTAAAAAAAGTAGGATAGGATAGGCTGGGATAGAATAAGAGATTTTCCACAACGTAAAGGTCTTCACACCGAGGGTCTGCCGAGCACTTATCCGCAGTTGCTCAAATCACAAGACACAGTTGTCATCACCATTGGGAGAAGGCAGCTTGGTCCACCACCCCCACCCAGGACTTTGGGCTGCCCCCAAATCACAGGCTTGGCTGCAAGCTCAGGGGCCATATAGGTTGGCCTCATTGATCGGTTTGGGGACCGAGGAGTTTAGATAACCGGTAAGGAGCATTCAGGCAGATAATGTCACTGTGGAGTGAGAACCGGGATCGTATCCTTGTCACGAAAGAAGAGAGGTGCTCCCTTCTCTTGGTCCAGACAGCGAGTCTGGGAAACGGAGACTTCTGTATCCGGGCCCTTCGGGAATTCTGGGCTGCGTGTGGCTTAGGTGCTTCTGGGACCCCGGCTTCAGTTTTTCACGGAGAGGGAAGCCAGGCACTTGGGGGCGGGCGCAGAGTCGTATTCAGCGTGGACCTGGATGCAGATCGCAGCCCATCTTCCCTGTGACGAGGCCTGTGCGAGTGTGCGTGTGTCACGTGCTGTTTCGTGTGACAGCTCATTAGGAATCTCTACGAACGGGGCGCCGGGGGCTCAGTGGGTCAAACGTCCAGCTCTTGGTTTCCACTCAGGTCATGATCTCATGCTTCCTGAGCTCAAGCGCCGGCAACACAGAGCCTGTCTGGGATCCTCTCTCTGCCGCATTTCCACTTGCATGCACCGTCTCTCTCTTTCAAATAAATAAATAGGCTTTAAAAAAATTTTTAAAAACGAATCTCGTAAACCATTCCCATTGCTTGCACTGGGATCCCAGGACCCTGCTAACCCGCAGATAGAATCTTTCACGGAGGACAGTGCTCTGTTGAACACTCTTGATTCTGCTCATGTGGAAACTGGCATCCATTTTCGATGTATATATACATCTAAGTTTTTATTAGCCCTTGTATGGGATGCATTAGAGGACTCATTTCTCCAGACTTTATTATACACCAAGCAAAACAAGAATGAGCACAAACTGCTGATTTCATCCCGAAAGTGTGTAATAAAGAAGGAAATTGGTTGATGGTTGGCGCACAGTATGGGATTCTCTGTTCTTTTTGTGAACCTGCTTCTGATAAAGTAAAATTAGGCTCAGATAACAACACTGCCAGCCCTGTGGGTATTTGCTAGGCCATTTGGCCGTGGCTTTCTGGAAAAGGCTGTGTCCATGGCTTTCAGCATGAAGTGGCTGTTGGAAGAGGTGGGTCACCGGGCTATCGATTCGCCACGTTGGCCCAGGCAGGAGGACAGTAAGGGATGGAGAAGAGGAGTGTGTGCACGTGTGTGCATGTGCGTGAAGTATATGGATATGTGAGTGTGTGCATGTGTGTAAAGTGTATACATATGTGAGTGTGTGTGCATGTGTGTGCACGAACATGTATGGGTGTGTGAGTGTGTGTATGTGTGCATACATGTGTGGGGCATTTGTGTGTGTGTGTAAACATGTATGCGTGTGTGTGCATATATGTGTGGTGTTTGTGGGTATGTGTGAGTGTGAATGTGCATATGTGTAAATGTGTATGGATATGTGTGTGTGTGTGCATGCCATGTGGTCTGTTTATGCATGAGTCTATGTATATGTGTACATGCATGTGCATAGTGTGTGCAATGGGTATAGATGTGTGGATGTATGTGTGCGTATGTGTGATGTTTCTATGCATGTATGTATGTGCATACATGTGTGTACATATGCACGTATGCGTGTGTGAACATACATGGATGTGTGTGCACACATGTGTGGTGTGGTTTTGCATGTGTGTGCATGTGTGAACATATATGGATTGTGTGGTGTTTCTGTGTGTGTGCATGTGCACATGTGTGTGCATGGTGTATGCGCCTCTGTGTTCACACATGTGCTGTGCAAAGAGAGAGGGACGCGCTGATTGGTCTTCCCTCTCTGATGTTCCCGCCCTCACACTTACCAGCATGGCTTCCTAAGCCTCTGGTGTTCAAACAGGATGTGGTGACATCACAGAAACGGTTGCTAGTGACCGACTTGCCACTCTGGGGCTTCACGTATTTTCCTTCCAGACATGTTTTCTTTTTTTTCAGTCAGGTATGAATGCTCTTTTAAGTAGATATAGATGTATTTCCCCTTGAAGTCTGTTACTAGGTAGGAGATTTCAGCAGGAAGATATTTTGCTTACAAGATGCAGAAAATACATTTGGGAAACACCTCTGTGGACTGTTGTGGTTATACTGGCTTGCAAACGCCAGAATTGTGAGTTCCAACAAGCACTTTTTCTTTTGCGAATGATTGCTAGGGCTTTGCGTTTCATTAATAATAGTTGTGCTCCTGATGCCTATTGATCTGGAGTAAATCCTTGAATAGGTGATTTCTCCTTCTATTGTCTCATGAATTTCATATTAGGATGTAGCTTCACCAAAACAGAGCCCCGAAAACTCATGACATAGTTGGTAAACTGTTTGATTTTGCATAAATAAGTTATCTCTCCATACTGAGTTGCCTGCGTGTCAAAGGGTGGCATTGAATTAAAAATGCCGCAGCAAATTTTTTCCTCTTATTCTCAGAGTATTTAGGTGCAACTCCCTATAATAATGACGTCGTTACACGTAAAATGGAATAAATGTATTCTTAGCACCTCCAAGTGTACAAAGTCTCACTGCATGAAGCACCCATGTGATGTCCACTCTGATCTCATCGTGCAAACGGCCCTCGCCCTGGGCTGGCACAGTGCGCCCCAGAGCAGGAGCCTGTAACCGCTGGAGATTCGTGGGGGCCCTGTGTTTTCTCGGGGGGCTGTGTCCACCTCCAGGTTCTTCCCCGTATCAGTCCCTGGGGGGGAGCAGTGCCATAAATCATCTCGATGCCTTGAGGTTTTTGCTCTGATCGGAGTCCGGGCGTCTGATGTCTGCTCTTGCCCGAGATCACTCATTAGCTGCTTATCAGACCCCCATCCGGAGACATACAATTGCAAATGTAAAAATAAGTGAAGTCAAGTAAAATGTGAAATGAAGTGAAATGAAGGGTTTTTTAATCTGCCAACTACAGTGAGGGTTTAACCATGCCGTTAAAATTTTTAAATTTATCTCACAACATTGGAACTTGCAAAGACACTGTATCCACCCCAGGGTGTCCTTATTATATGCAAAATATAAATACGCGAGATTTGCTGCATAATCTATATTTTATAAAAAAGATCGTACTGATAGTTGCTAGCACAATTTTTTCTATAGGGTCTTTTTTTAAAAAATAAGAAAATGCAATAGATTTTTTTAGTTGTATTTATAACAGATAATTAATTAATAAGTAAAAACAACAACTACGTATTCCCTAGTTATTAACACTTAGAATGGAGTGCTAGTATAATTCTCTTCCAAATTAAAAGGAAATCAAGTCCACATTCACCTGACTTTTTTACGGGCAATTTTTATTATCATTTATTTCACCTTTAAAAAGTCAATTCATATCATACACTTTTCTCCCCCACGGTAAACGCTGTCAGGTTTATTTTTGGTATGAATTGCAAGTTTAGTTCTGTTACTACTAGTCATTGTTTTACTTGTGATGATAAGTGGCAACTTGGAAAAGTTATTTTTTAAAACTTTACTGAAAACACTAGTCACAAGGGAGCTTGGTTCTGTCTGTTTCAGCCTATGAGTTACAGAACTGCCCGGAGCCGCCTCCTTTTCAGAATGGTTACATGGTCAGCTCGGACTACAGTGTGGGGCAGTCTGTATCTTTTGAGTGCTACCCTGGGTACATTTTAATCGGCCACCCCGTCCTCACCTGCCAGCACGGGATCAACAGAAACTGGAATTATCCTTTTCCAAGATGCGACGGTAGGTTGATCATTCTTGGCAATAATGTAATTTTTCATGGGTATAATCGTGCATTAAACAATTAAGCAGATGCATTAGAGAATCCGTTAACTTACTCAAGAAATATTGATTAGCAATCTGTCATGGCCAACTCGTTCTGCTTAGCATCTCAGGAATATCATATGCCAGTGAGTTAAAATGATGAACAAACAGGCCTTGCCCTCCATGGAAATTATAAAGAGAACTAAATATTTATAATGCAAAACCGGACACAAGAGTTACGTGAAGAAGGACAGCGTTTGCTTGGGAAGCGATCGGGGAACTCTTTATGATGCTAGTGGTGTTTAGAACTCCAGGGGTTCCATCAAACTATGGGACTAGTGGAAGAAAGAGAACTTTTACGGTTATCATCTGTTGCTTTGGTATTTCAGAAAATGGGTTTTATTTTCGCAGTGGGCGTTGGAGCGTATACATGCATCCTCAGAGATGCGGCGTCCGGGGTGGAGAGAACAGTGTAGGCCCAGGCGTCCTGGAGAAACTGCCGCAGGAAAACACTAGCGTAGCGCAGGTCAGGAGCGCCTGGCCGTCGGGTTTCGGTGGAGGAGGGGAACCGGGCGGACAGTCCCTGGCGATGGAGGGAACTCTGGGCCGGCCAGCAGCCCTGGTCCGCGCAGCAATCACGTCTTTAGAGCTTCTGTCTGGTGACCTGATGTTTTTGATGATTTCACAATTTTTGTAATATCAGTTGAAGTTAACAGATCAAGTACATTGTTTATGAAGAAAGCATATGAAACAGAAAAAGTTCCTGAAAGCCCAATATTCTAACAGTATACATACAGTACCTTTGAGTGAAAAAAATAATGAAATTACCAACTCTGTGGTCCTTTGAAATGCTAAATCTTTATATCCCAGGGGCAAAAGGGAAAGGAAAGTGCCTGGGTTTCGCTTTCTACTGAAAAAATTAAAAATTAAACACACACGCACACGCACACACACGCACACACACACACTCAACCAGAGGACTTTTTAGATTGTATTTTTAGCCTGTATGTTTCCATGCTAAATTATTGTTTAAAAACACTGTGAAAAGAAACTTAAGCTTTATTTTTTAAAATCCTTAGTCTAATGCAAATTTAATAACATATAAAACAGCATTTAAAATTATTTTATAAAATTGAGTATAGCAGTAGCATATGGGATACTTTTTATTAAAACATGTAGGGGCGTCTGGGGGGCTTAGTCGGAGAAGCGACTGACTCCTGATTCGGCTCAGGTCATGAACTCGTGGTTTGTGGGATGGAGCCCACGTCAGGCTCTGTGCTGACAGCCAGGAGCCTGCTTCAGATTGTCTCTCCCACTTGGGACGCCTAGGTGGCTCAGTTGGTTGAGCATCTGACTTCGGCTCAGGTCATGATCTCACAGTTTGTGGGTTCAAGCCCCACGTCAGGCTCTGTGCTGACAGCTCAGAGCCTGGAGCCTGTCTTCAGATTCTGTGTCTCTCTCTCTCTCTGAGCCTCCAATGCTTGTGCTGTCTCTCTCTTTCTCTCAAAATAATAAATAAAACACTTTAAAAAAAAAGATTCTCTCTCTCTCTCTCTGCCCTTCTCCCTGCTTGGGCACTGTCACCTGCCTCCCCTTTCAAATAAATATACAAACCTAAAAAAAAACCCTTAAAAAACCTTTTCTTTTCTCTTCGCCAAAGTATTTAAAATACTTTGAATCGACATGATTAAACCCCTTTCTTCTTGGAATTGTCCTCTGAATTCTTTGAATTCATCTATACATGAGAGACTTCTTGGCTTGATATTAAAAAGTAGAACTGAATATTTAATTAGGCTGCGTCACTTTTTCAAGCTAGGTTTTCAAGCATAGAAATAAACGTTGGCTTAGAATTATTTTGTTAGCATGAAAATAACAAATGTACTGTTTTTGACGGAGCTGAAGGGGGAGGCCCCTGCCCAGCCCCACCGCAGACGTCAGAGTGCCCAGGGCGGCCGACTGACGCTCATGTCCTCCGACGTCCAGGGGTGCCCACGACTCCTGACACCACCTGAAACAGGGCATTTTGCCCCCAGACCGCCCTGAGATTGGAAAGCTCACTAAAAAGACCCACGGAACTCATGTAATACGACAGTCATGACACACTGTGGGTGTGGCTCATAGCGAGGAAACGACGTGGTCAAATCATGCATCCCCCCTCGGAACTGACGGCCAACAGGTGCCTGAGGGGCTCACGGGGCCGCAGTGCCCGAGGTTTGCATCGGGCTGTTAGGCAGGCAGCACTGATGGCCGGCTGCCCAGTGCTTGGTGCCAGCTCCAGACCAACCGGTGTCAGCCTTGCGCAGGCCCCGCCTCAGTCAGCCCCTCCCTGGGACCACCACCCCCACCCCATGGCACTGAGACGCGGTGGGGTGCCGTGGCCCCTCCCAGAACAGAGGGCTGCACCTCTCCACAGGCAAGGGCAAGTGCTGTACTGCACAGCGTTTGTACCAGGGTCTCTCTTCCTATCTCTCATGTCACAGACAGACTAAAGCCCAACAAAACAGAAGATTCATAGGAAATTATATCATAAATGAAATTTTCTCAGCAGCGTCCAATGTGTGTTTACTCTCTTCTCTGTGTTGGATTCAATTTTTAAAAAATAAGCGGAGAATATTATTTTATCACAAAAGTTATTTTAGGTGTGAGAGGTTGTATTTCCAAAAGGATATATAATAAAAAGAGTGTTTGCCAAGCGTGGTGGGCTGTTCAATGCGAGTCTGCGTCCACCTAGACTGTGGGCAGGTCCCCCACCGACAGCGGCGAACTCTGATGATTATCAGTGAATACACCTGAGCTGCATTTTCTTCATCCGCATGCCTTTTCAGTTCAGATTTATTCCTGGTGTAGAAGACAGGTGTCCTGGAAAGCAGTCACCTAAGATCCAGCCCATGTACTTCCGCCAAATCTTGGAATAGACATAGATACTATGAACAACTTCTAGCATCTTCCGTAAAATCTGAGCAATTCAGACAATTACGGCTCAAGAATTCTAAATCTTAAGGCATCAATCCTCACACACATATATGAAACTAGTTCATATGCACATGATGAAAATATTAATATGTTTATTGTATAAGGATCTATTCTGTACAAGTAGCATATTCTAAATTTATTTGGGAAAAATAAAAGACCTGGGTTAAAAGTAGGATACCTATTAAAAGAAAAGAGAAAAAAATAAAGGGTCTCAAAGTGATTTGAGGAATTTGAGAAATTATTTTTGCCAGTAACATAATTATACAGAAGTCTCAGTTTAAAAAGTGGATTCTAATTGTTAAAATATGGCTTAAAAGACTTGCTTATTAATTTCCTAAATGTAATTTGATAATCGAATATGCATCTCTCCTTACAAATACCATTTAAAATTTTCAGATATTTAGTTGACATTATTAATCCTCTCTTACTGAAATACTTCATAGATATAATTCTGAGATCTCTTATAACCTTAAGCACTGTTGGGGTAGCTAGGTGGCTCAGCTGGTTAAACATCCAACTCTTGATGTCAGCTCAAGTCATGACCACAAGCTTCGAGACCTGCACTGGGCTCCGTGCTGACAGCTCAGAGCCTGCTTGGGGCTCGCTCGCTCTCTCTCTCTCTCTCCCTCTCTCTCTCTCCCTCTCTCTCTCTCCCTCTCTCTCTCCCTCTCTCTCTCTCTCTCTCTCTCTCCCTCCCCCCCTCCTACCCTACATGCTCTCTTGCTCGCTCGCTCTCTCTCAAAATAAATAAATAAATAAACTTAAAAATAATTTGTAAAAAGCCTATTTAAAGTTAAGCACTGTCATAATCTTCCTCACCTTAAAATGCAGTAGTATGTTGATGGGGAATTATCTGGACAGAGATAATCACTAGAATACTTTAATATGTTGCAATTATAGTATTAGCGACTACTTTTAGATTGAAAGATTTTGTAAGCAGCACCCTCTTGGACTGCAGAACCCTAATTGACATGAGAAATCCAACTAGCCGAAAAATATGTTATTAGAGGCACAGTTCTGAAAATTAAAATTTACCAAGTTGGTTGATAAATACAGAAAATAATCTCTCCTGATAGTCTAGAATAAAAATGACATCCAAAGAATACAAGTACCTTGTATTCATAAATATTATTTTAAGTATTCCCATTATGAAACAATTCCTGAGATAGAGTGCACTGTCTCTCCATCTCAAATCCATGATAAGGAAACCAAAGTTGGGAATAAAAAAATAGGTCAGAAACATCTGAGAGATTAGGCACTCGGTTCCTGGGCACATTAATAGTCAAGAGTTTAAAATTCATAAATATTCATGACAAATGTAGGTATTGGTTGTTTGGTTCTGTAAGCTTTTCCTTCACCCTCTTATTAGGCAGAAATCTCAATATAATCCTGGAGAAAACCATCTATAAATCATCTATAACTGTCTGAGTGGATATTTAGGGTTTTTAAATTTTAATTTCTGATTGAAAAAACTTAATAAGCTCTTTCTATCCATCTCAACTCAGAGAAAGTCACTTGGTACATTTTCTAGGGGGAGAAAAAGCATAATGAAGAGATGTCTCAATGCCCCTTGATTTTTCCAAGTCTAGCCTCAGGCTAAATGAAGGCACTGTGTGTCTCCACCTCCCTGCACTGAGGCCCACCACGCCCACAGGCTCATCTTCCAGTGTCTTCGGGCTTCACATGAGCTTGAATCGGGGAGATTCACTCATCACTTTTTACATGAGCCCCTTAAAAGCTTCACTTTCTCAAATCACACTGAAATAAACAGAATCCCCATGATACTGCAGGCAGTGGAACAGACAGGTGCAGAGCGGGGGTGGGGAGGAGGTGAGGACGGGGGTGAGCACAGACTGTGCAGAGCGGGGCTGGGGGGGAGGTGAGGACGGGGGTGAGCACAGACGGTGCAGAGCGGGGGTGGGGAGGAGGTGAGGATTGGGTGAAGGCTACTTAGGCACAGATAGCCACTGAACAAGTTTCATCACCTCCATTGTACTCAGTATAGCCGGTGCGGGCTCTAGAAGCTGATCAAAGTAGACACCATAATCCGTATTTTCTCTGCAGAAATGCACACAGAGGTAACTGGAGAGGTTTCATTAACTACACTTCACGCAGCAGTTCTTTGTCACAACCTGTCGCTAACACGCGTGTGCATGATGGGTGACCTGGCAGCGCTCGCTCAGAGGCTCCTGGGCACCGTGTACCTTTTTCCTACAACAAGCGACTCTGACCTCTGCGTAAGGCTGGAGGGCCCTCGCTGGAACCAGCTCTGACTCTGGCTCCCCGGGGAAAGCTTTTGGTCCCGCAGGTGGAAAGCTGAGCCTCCAGAGGCGGCCCCTGCCCTGCCCCCCACTTGGGGTGCCAGTCGCTTGTCCAGGTTGTCACCTGTGCTTCTCATGGATGGGCAGCAAACCAGAAGTCCCCATGGCTCCCTCCTCCTCTTGGACTGATTTGCCAGAGCAACACAGAGCTCTGAGAACATCGTCCTTTATTACAGGGCAGCGGCCAGGTGGAAGAGAGGCAGGGGCCCCGGGTGACCCACCTCCCAGCACCCAAGCGTTCACCCCTGGGAAGTTCTCCAGACCCCATCCTTTGGCACTTTGCAAGTCATCTCATTAACACAACCCCGCTGGGGGTGAAAGGGTCTTGCTGTGAATAACAAAGGGAACCTTTATCCCTTTTACCATCTACTCTTTATCCAAGGATTTCTGGAGCTCTGTGCCAGAACAGGGAGGGAGACAGAGCCTGTGTATTTCTTATTAATGAATCACGACATCACAGTGAAAACTCAAATATATAAATGGACGTGTATTTATTTGCTCCTTGTCTCGGTGAAGGGGAGGGGAGACTGGCGTGCATTTGGCTTCTAGTTGCAAAGGCTCCTGTGCTAAAGCACCCTCTCCCTGCCAGCTGGGGGCCTCGCTTGTCCTCTGGTGACCAGGATCCCAGGCGCAGGGCGGCCAGGGGGGCGGTGCCCCTGCTTGGCCACTGGTCCTCCCGTGACTGCATGCTCTTCGCGGGGCCTTCACGAAGGATCCCTCCAGCTCAGGGTCCACTTTGAACTTCACCTTCAGGGAGAGGATGGAGGGGACAGACCCCCGGCATGCCAAGTCAGGTCACATGTCCACTGTCTCTCTGGACATCAAATGAGATGCCACCCAGATGAGCAAGTCTGCATGTGCCTTTGGGGCCACTGCAGTGACGGCAAAGCCTTCTCTGGGCTACCAGGCCAGGGACGTGGTAGAGGAAACGCCCACTCCTTCTTCACAGGGTCCTCTTCTCTCTAGACTACAGGGCAAGGTGTGCCCTGAGGAATTTTAGATGCATCCATGGGATGTTATTAGCTCATGTGACAAGTAGTGTTTGTTCTTCCCCTCAGCATACTTACAGAAGTTGACTTTATATGTATTTAGCATTTGCTTCGAATCTTTCTTCATCCGCGTTCGGTAAGAATGCTCTGTGGTTCTCTGCTGTGCCCCTCTGTAACATCACACCTCCTGGTACATAATAGACTCTCAATAAATACTCCCTGAATAAGTGAATGGAGGACTTATTATTTGAATATCATACAAAAATTGTGGCAAGGATATATGACTTGCTCAATGTCCTAGAGCTAGTAAGTGACATAAAGAATTTCAGAAGCCAGCGATGTGTCCTGCCGAGAAAATCACCCTATGGTTTCTTTTGCCCTTTAAGAGGTGGCCTGACCCTTGTTTGTTTGCTGTTTTGTCGTGTTGTATCACAGTTGAGATGGTGCTACTGTATATAACGCGGTTATACAATTACGAGGTTCAGCCTGAAAACTCAAAATGCACAAGGGACGTCTTGGGGATTATAGATCGTAAAGTCAATACCAAATCAATGACCGCAGGTCCACATGGGGTGTGTCAGCCCCTGGCTTCCTTATGTCCCTTCCTGAGATATTTTGTGGTGATCGCATTACGCATTTTCAATCTGTCATTTTGTGTTGTCTGTCATCTGTTGTGACCTGAGTTAGGCAAGGGGACCAATGAAAGCAGGTTGTGGGCACCGATGAGAAGGGACACAGTCCCTGACCTCGGCTGCCAACAGCCTGACAGTCTGACAGCCGCGTAGTAAGAGAGTAACGGTGGCCGTCCAGCCACACCACCTGTGGGGGTAGCAACATGCGAGTCAAGTTCTGAAGAAAGGAATCAGCTCACCCCGGCAGCAGGCAGGACCAATGCATTTGAGGGGTTCGCGCAGGGTGAATATTTGAGTGATGTTTGGAGGTGAGGAACATGTGAGGACTTTCTGGGGGCACCAGATGACACAGGTTTTACGTGTCCATGTGCCTCGTTTACAAAATGAGGTTTGTCCGACTCCAACCCCCACTTACCAATGATTATGCCGTAAAACTCCTGGAATGTTCTCCGAGGCTGGATTCATCCACAACGTGGGCGGGACTCTATCCACGGTAGCCTGAATGTTCTCCGCCTCCCCTGAAATCAGCCTGCAGGTGTGCGATCAAGGCAGCCGTGGACTATACTGCTCACAGCATGGCATCCGTTGTGACTTTGAATTGTTTATTGAAGTGGTTTTTTTTAAACATAGTTTAACCTGTTTTCTCCACCTAAATTTTACGCCTTGGGTGACAAGTCTTTGAAAGCCCCGGAAGATTCATGCTAGGACCAGCCACTCATCCTGCATCTATTGGATTTGGGTTGATTAAAGCGCCTACTTCTTTATGACTTTGATGTATTAAACTACCATCCGAATGTAATAATGCATTCAGATTATCCTGTTAATGTATAGTCACTTCATTTCTCCGTAGATAAGACAAAGTAATTGCCATGGCAACAGGGAGCACCAGTTCATTAAGTAAAATAAACACAGACTGATTAGGAATGTTGAGTCTTCAACCACTGAAAGCTGGTGAGATATGAAAATGCTTCCAAAAAACACCACTCACGTGATTTTATCTCATTTCTTCAGGTGCAGATCTGCCAAGAATTGATAATACTTTTGTTTTAGGCAAATAGACTTGGATGTTTAAATAGGTTTTAGAAATCTCACTTAAAACAACAAAAGTTTTCCATTATGTGTTTATGCATAATTTCTACATAATCCCTTGGATCACATACCAATGGATTTTCAGCTCAGTCACACAGGGTAACTGGGTAACTAAGGGCTTTTTTTTTTTTTTTAATTATCTGGGAATGACTTTATCCTGAAGGGATTTTGAGTGTTTGGAGAATATATTAAATGGAACTTAGATAACTTAGTTCAGAAGTAAAATTCATCCAAGGTTTTAAGACTTCAGGGGAATCACTTTGACAAAGTAGTCACTGAGAAATATTTCACAATTATTATTTCTTAGAAGGGAAATTTCAGCTAAGGGGCCTTAGAGACTTAGAAATATTTAACTGTGTCCTTACTAAAGCTGACAGGATGGGGCTTAATTTTTTGGTTTTGCTTCCTTTTCAGCTCCTTGTGGGTATAACGTAACCTCTCAGAACGGCACCATCTACTCCCCGGGGTTTCCGGATGAGTACCCCATCCTGAAGGACTGCATCTGGCTCATCACCGTGCCTGCCGGCCACGGGGTCTACATCAACTTCACCTTGCTGCAGACCGAGGCCGTTAACGACTACATTGCCGTTTGGTAAGGAGAGCCTTTTCGTGTCAAGTGATAACAGTTGTGCCGAACACACACGGTGCTTGTATGCCAGACGGACAGGGAAGAGATGCAGTTACTCCGGAGATGCGGGAAAGGAAATTTACCAGTGAAATCCGGAGATCAGAGAATAAATGTCATGGCACGTGTTTGAGTGGTAGATAAATTCAGGGTTACTCTGAATATAGACCATCCCAAGCTTATTTTAGTGCACATTTTAAAGTATGCTAAGCATCAGCATGGTGAGGGGTTGGCGTTCCTGGAAGTAGTGGGGACCCCATTCCACACCGCCCTCCCGCCGCCCCTTGTGAACTTTGCAGAACTGCCCTGCCCTGTGATGTGTGGGAAATCCCTCTGAGTCAGTACCCAAGGGGAGGGTTTCGGTTCTGGTTCTCTTGCCAAAGGGTCGTGTGGCCGTGGGTGAGTTGTCTATGTGACCCTCGGCTCCGTTTTCACGTCTATGGGGATGGCTGTCCTACCTCTGCTTTTGGAAGTGAGAGGTTGTGGGGGACACCGAGATTGCCAGGACCTCTGTGACACTGACAGGAGGAGGAGGGGGTGTCCGTGGGGTGTGAGGTGGTGAGCTTAGCTCTGGTTAAAAAGCCACGATGTGCGGCCAGAATAAACTTCCATGGAAACCGGAGTAACGGCAGGCAACGGTGCGGCGTGCACACGGGAGTGCGTGTGTGCTTGCTGGGGAAGTTGGCATAAGTGTTAAGGTTTGTTATTGGAAAGCCTGTAAGTGAGGGGACAGAATGAGCCCGGGGTATTGGCGAATCCCAGGTATGGGTCCTCAGGGGTCCAAGTGAGCAGGACAGAGACTACAGGAGCTTTTAAATCATGTGAAGAATTCCAGACTTAGTTCTGTAATGCCCAAGATTTCAATATCACCCCAAAACCAGAAACCGCCAGGGAGACCGAGTCACGCATGTAAAAGCAAAGGGCATTTATTATTACGGGCTTCGGCTCGCCGGGTCTAAGTTCTGGCTCACAGACCTCACCAGCGCAGTGGATCCGTGCTGAGAGCCCCGAACAAGGGCTGAGCAGGGTTCTTATGGGGTTTGGGAAGGGGGGTTACAGGAAATTGTGACATCCAATCATTACTGTATCACAGCATTGGCAGCTACTCTAACCATACACATCGTCCAGGGTGTCCGTTACTTTTGGCGGGACCCAATTACAACATTTAGAGGACCTTTAAAATCAACCAGTTACAGGGCGAGCCTAGCATCTTGTTCAGCGACTACCGGGTTAACTTTAACTTTAGGTCGCAGGGTCCTATCTAAAGTCCCCATCTGCAGACCTCCCCCTTAGGGATGTGGGGAGTGGAAGCCGGCCTTCCCTGATTGGGTGTCGGAAGGTGGTCTCTCTTGCTCTAGGCCATGTGTAACTGCCTGTTCGTTTCGGGGACCTGAAACCTAGGCCTTCTAGATCAGAGGGGAACTTAAAGCCTGTCATGGAGTCTGTTTGGTTTAGCCTTAAGTTCTAAGAGCAAAAAGGACTCAGTAGGGTCTTTGGAAGGAGAATCACCTTGACTGCGGAATGCCCAGCCTCGTTTTGTGGGAAATGTATTAACTGAAGGCAAGAATGGAGGCTGCTTCTGAGGCGGCAGAAACAACCGTTGCAGGGAGGTGATAATGGCCGGCCCAGCGGCCGAGCGAATGCGGAGGAACCGAGAACTTGAAATACTCACTTGATCCAGGCAAACAGGGCAGCATCAGCCGCTTTGTCTGGATTAACCTACAGATTTAGCAGAGGGAGCGAAAGCTCTTTACAGTTACCAGAACAGAGTGCCTGCTCTCAAGAACACTAAGGAAAGAGAGACGGGAAAGTCCGTTCAACGTTGTGGCCTTAAACACCTTGGTATTTCTAAACACAGTGTCCAGAAGATGGTAGTATTTTGTTCAGTTTGTTAAAAACATAAAAATTCAGCTGAGTAAGTCTGAAGATCTAATTGGCTTCATTAAGTGATTCGTGAATTGGGTAACACCAGTCTGGCCAGTGGAGAGCAGGTCTGAGGACTTGGGTGGGCGCCAGGGAAGGGTTTTGCAGGAAGAGGGGTGGGGCCAGAGGCTACCAGCCAGAGGGAGGGTGGTTTCCGGCAAGGTCACCTTCTGTTGAGGAGAAGGGCAGGGCGTCTTATCATGCAGATTCGCCCATCTTCCTCAAGGTTGGGGCAGATGGAGCCAGGCCCTGTGAGCTCATTGGCACTGATCCTTTCTGAATGGTCGGCTTCAGATTCCACCCCAGGAGTGCGCTGGGTCTTGCTTCGCACTCATGGGACAGGTAAGACCTCTTTGGGCTGTAGTTTCTTCTTAATCAGTTTTTGAAAACCGTTTAGTTCAATAGCAAGATCTTCATCAGTTTCGCCCATAATTAAACACATGCCATTGAATTTAGACCCTCAAATTCAGATGCTTGAAAGGCAGCCGATGCATTGTCTTGTGGTCACCGGAGTGAGTGTGAGCCTGTCTCTGCGATCGCTCTGGGAAGGTCAGCTGCCGAGGGGAATAGAAGTCAGCCCTGAGTTTCCTGGGTGAGCATCAGACCAGCCGGCTGATGCCAGGATCGAGTCCAAACGTCAGGAGATGATCCTTAGTTTAAGCTGTAATTAGGAGCTTTCTCCTCATACTGCTGTCTCTTTCGTAGGGACGGGCCTGATCAGAACGCCCCTCAGCTGGGGGTCTTCAGTGGGAACACAGCCCTGGAAACCGCCTACAGCTCCACCAACCAAGTCCTGCTCAAGTTCCACAGCGACTTTTCAAATGGAGGCTTCTTTGTTCTCAATTTTCACGGTCAGTGCATTTTCACCTTGTTGGTGAAGGCAGAGAATCGAATTCGGTTTTGCTGGTCGGGTTGACATAGGCCTCCGGTCCAGCTGAAGTCCCTTGATTGTGCGGGAGCCTGAGGGGGTTTTCTGATGTTCTATGCCTGGGTGTCCTGTGGGCCTTTTTGGCTTAATGGTATTTGATGATGTCACATCTGGTTTGTGGGAAGCTTGGATTCATTCCAGGGTAAGTGGATTGCAAATGAAACCGATATGGAGACCCTGGAAAGACACTGAGTGCCTTTCATAGATCTCCTCATCCCTGTCTCCAGAGGGGTCAAGAAGCTCACATCCCGTGGTTAGAGACGAGTCCAAAGCAGATCCAATGATTCTGAAAGTAAACCCTTTGGAAAACGGCGTATCAGTGCCTCCATCTCCTTAGGACCGTGCCCGTGGGCGGCCTCAGATGAGAGGCAGAGAGAGGTCATCAGATGTAAACACGGACCGGCCACCAGGCCGTGGGGGAACCATTTCTGTTGCAGAGTCCCGAATCCACTGTAAAGTGATTTTATTTAAACGTCGTAATTTTTAAAACTGGACACTTCTTTCCCTTCAACTTTATGTCTTCTTGGGCACAAAATAATCCCGTACGCATGTGAAGCCTGGGGATTTTATAAAGCAACGGCTTATACAATAGACATTGCAGTGTCCCTGACAATTAAAACAACATAAGAGAAATGCTTTTTGTGATATTTTTGTTTATTCAACAAATGTAATTACAGGTTGTTGTTTTTTTCCCCATAAACCATTTAGCATTTCAGCTCAAGAAATGCCGGCCTCCCCCCGCCGTTCCACAGGCAGAAATGCTCACTGAGGATGAGGATTTTGAAATAGGTAACGTTTCCCTCACTGCAAACCGTCGGCTCAACCCAGCCTTTCCACACCCACACCTACCTCAGATGCGTAAGCGAGTATTTGTCAGGAAGATTCTAAAGCATCGTGAGGGGGGTTATCCATAGAGGCTATTAATCAAATAACTATGGTTTTTTCTCCTTCATCTCAGTGATAATCGTTTCCTAAATGTGAATTTGGCCTTTTTCATTTCAAGCACCTCTTTATCTCCCGCCCCCCGCAGCCATTGTCTAGTTTGTGGGTTTTTTTCGAGTAAAGTTTTCGGAGACGGACTTAACACAGATACCTGTGTTTGTGAGAAGCGCATGTTCATTCGCGAGAAGGACTTCATCATTTGGAGCTAAAATAATGATTAGTGTAACATTGACCTTTCACTGACACTGGAATGTAATGGTGACTGTATTTAATGACCCTGTTTAGAAATTCCGCTGAATCATCCTATATTAATGCCCCATTTCATTACGTAATCATCAGGTCACATTCAGACACCAGCCTTGGCATATGTTTGTGGTATAATTACTGTGACCCAGGATTTCTCTGTCTCAGTAACAAATACAACACCCTGTTCTCACACCATGTTTCAGACCCAATTTCTGGCTACTCCTAAGGGCTCAGTTAATGGGAACATTGCACTAATTAGGGCAGGGTTATGGTTGAGACCTCTCTGGATACATTAAGTCATCCTATTCTACATCCTTAAAGCCCAAGAATCTAGCCCCCCACTTTTTTTTTTAATAGTAATCATGGGGGCAAGGGAATGAACATAGACACATCAGTCTAGGAAAAATAAACACCTGCCACATAACGTGGAGTCATATCGATTAAGATAGCATTTATATGCATCAGGAAGTAGAAACGGTACCGTTGTATTCAGCAGACTACAGATGAACACAGGTGTTGGGTCAGAAGGTATTTATGCGTGGACGTAAGCTGTTACGTGGTCACCTACGCCTTCCCTGCCTCCCCGCCCCCGTGTGCCGCGGAGCCCCGAGTCTCAGGTGTGCTGTGCTGACCCTTGCAGGGGATTTTGTGAAGTACCAGTGCCACCCGGGGTACACGCTGTCAGGGACCGACACGCTGGCCTGCAGGCTCAGTTCCCAGCTGCAGTTCGAAGGCTCGCCCCCAACGTGTGAAGGTACGCACCGCGGGAACCTGCCGATGCACTAGCGCGGCGCTCAGATGCTGTGGACGGGACAGGCTACATTGTTGTTGTTTTGTGCATGGCTCTGAATTTAATCTCGTGTTATGATCCCATTGCAATTAAAATGACCTGCTCGCAGAAGTATCGAATGACCTTTCTCTTCCAGCTATCTCTAAAATACACATCCAAGCCACATCCAACACAGTCTTACTTTTTTCCCCCAAGTTTATCAGAAAATTTTGAAACATTTGGCAATGTTGAAATAGTTTAAAAACAAGCATCTGAATACCTACCACTGAGGGTCCACCATTAACATTTACTGTGTATCCTTCGTCACATATCTGGGTTGTTTTTATCCATCCATTACTGTATCTGTTACTTCGGATGCATTTCAAGGCAGATTACAGGCATCACTACGCTTCCCTCTAAGTACGTTAGCAAGCATAGTTATCTAGTATTCACTGTTTCTTCTGTAAAATTTATAAACATTGAAATGTGCATGTGTTGCATACAATAAAATGCTCCCATTTCATGTATTCAGATGTCTTTAAAATACAAAGACCACAGGCAATGTCAGGCGATATAATTAGATCACTTTTCAAAATACTTGAGGGGCTCCTGGGGGGCTCAGTCGGTTATGTGTCCAATTCTTGACCTGGAATCAGGTTATGATCTCATGGGTTCTGGGACTGAGCCCACGTCAGGCTCTGTGCTCACAGTGCAGAGCCTGCCTGGGATTCCCCCCCTTCCGCTCTCAAAATACATAAAAAACAAGCTTCAAAATATTTGAAAGGCCCCACTCTCAAGTAGTACTGGGAGAAAAAAACACTGGAAAAATATAAAGTAAAAATGGCTCAATATGGGTCAGAAGCGTCATTGTTGGGCCAATCAGAAAGTTTTCCAAATTAGAATAGTTTTTATTTTGTGACTTTAGAATCACAATACACATTCAATTCCTTTAAAGAATGGGACCTTCCCCCTTTCCTGTAATTGGAGAACTTTCTCTGGGGATAATGAAGCACCCACAAGGGCTCAGAATTGGAGAAGGGAAGAGCCAGGACTGCCATCCAGACTCCCCACAGTGACCCTGGGAGCCCCTGGGGCACCGTGTATAAGGAGGATTGTTGACGTGCCTTATTTATGGGATTGTGGTAAAGATGCAGAGAGTCTTACACTAATTACTCCCGGTGTTCTATGATGTTAATCATTTGCTCTCTAGGAAGCAACTTCCTTGGTGCTGCACTAGCGTTGATTGTACAAGTGCTCGCTCCTGTGATTTGATTCTTGTAGAACCAATGGGGTGCGAACTTTGTGGTTCTCAGTGTGAGAAGGCAGAATCCTGGTCACCGGGGAGGGGACAACAACTTCCGATACCCTCTGAAAAAAATCTCGAATGAAGGAGCTTTAAATAACCATGATGACTCCGATCACTTAAAAATAAAATTACTTCCAAGCTGTATCTCCGGGAGAGCCAGAGGGTGTGGGCAGGAGAAACCCCTTCCTTGGGCTCTCCGCTCTGAACACCCAGGGGACCCACGCGCTGTGGGAGCTGCTTCCCAGCTGCCTCACTTGAAGTCGGGGGCCGCATGGGGTGCCGAGTCGGGAGACTGTCATCATTCTCTTGGAAAAAAATGAGCATGTCGTACCATGACATCTCAGCAGAAACCCTCTATAGTGGATTTCCCCCCATTTTATTTAAAAACTAACGGAGGCAAATCTTCACATTTTTAAGGCACATTTTAATTCCAACAAACAGAGCCATAAATTTCTCGACAGCTGACTTTAAAGCAAGGACGGTCTGAGTTGATTAGTGAAGAAAGGCATAAATATTTATTTAATACACACTTCAAAAATAAGGGAAATTATGTTGGCTACCTCCAAGATTAACCTAGTTTTTATTTAAATGAAATTAATTCATGACGGTCCAGGCCCAGAGTAAATCAGGACGACACGAACATCATTCTCTAAATTACCTGGCTCTCACACACATCTGCGGGGAGAATTCTGCGAACAAGACACGGTCTCCCAGCGGGGGCCACAGGGTCCCACGCCCTACTGAACTCTAGCGATTATTACAGAGACCAGTGTGTCCTCTTCTGTTACAGTTCAGGTGGAAATCTGTTTAAAACAGAGTTACCTTAGCTGCTGTTTCCCAAATCTTCATTATTTAAAAAAAAAAAGGAGAAATAGGGGCTCAGATGTTTTTTATCAACTATCTGATCACCGAAGCAAACTCCTTTCACTGAAGCAGTCTTCCTTCCAGCACTTTCTATCATTTGGTTGAGCTCAAGGGGAGGGGGTGGGCAGGCCCCGTTAACTACTGATGGAAATTGTGTTAGTTACGAGTCCTTCTTCACACATGATCATCGTTCTTTCAGAAGTTCCACTTAGAAAATTATTACCACCTTTCGGGTGATTGATTCTTCCTTGGGAATAGTGTGAACAAATTATTTCTTGAAAGTCAGCATCCTGCGCAGATGATTTATACCCGGCTGGGTGCTAACCCTAATCTGGAAAACACTAAATGAGGATCCGGGATCTTTTCCAAGACCACCGAACAACTGTCCCATCTCCGGGGACCCCGGCTGAAGTGTCCTGCTGTTGAACTCCGTTCTGACACTCCCCACTTGGAGACAGGGTCCGACCCCACAGGTTAAGGGCTCAGTCCCACCAGGCTATCCCCAGTCCCGGGGCTGGTCACAAGTTCAGGTTATCCCCTGAGCTGAGGGACCTGCTGTAGGTCAGAAGGACTCACGGTCCCTGCTTGGGGCTTTGCCCTATGCTAGAATAGCTCATGTAACTGACGGAAACGTTTACTTACATTTATCAGTTTTATGTATAGTTATATAACTATAGTTATGTTTATTTTTGAGAGAGCTAGAGAGAGATACAGAATGTGAGTAGGGGAAGGGCAGAGAGAGAAGACACGGAATCCGAAGCAGGCTCCAGGCTCTAGGCTCTGAGCTGTCAGCACACAGCCCAACACAGGGCTCGATCTCATGAACTGTGAGATCATGATCTGAGCTGAAGCCGGACACTTAATCTACTGAGCCCCCCAGGTGCCCCTGTCAGTTATAATTTTTAAATTATAAAGGATTATATTCTGTGCCCTTTATTATATCCCTTGTCTCCTAAAGGATATAATAAAGGGTTCAGATGGATCCTCAGAGGAAGGGGTACCAGGTGCACGATGAAGGACCCATGAGCACCGGGCCCTGGAAGTGGGGTACAGGAGGTTTTATAGAGCCAGTCTCCCCGCCTCTGCACCCCAAACCCACGGCTCCGCAGAAGCCTGTGAAAGGGGCAGGAGTGTCAGCCCGCTCATCGGTGGATCTTTCTGCTGACCAGCCCCAGGCCAGACTGCCAAGGGACCCCCCCCAAGTCACCTTATTGGCCTAAATCCAGAGGGGCTTCTGCTGACACTCAAACGTGCAGGAAATCCCGCGGGCTTTGAGGGTCTACGCCGGGAACCTGGGACAAGACCAGATGTAGTTTACAGCAGAGTCAGGTTAAGGAAAGAGAAACATGTCAGAAAGTGAAGAGGATAGCCAGGGTCTGGGAACAAGGCAGGAGGCGGGCGTCCAGGAGGGAGGGGAGAGGACACTTTGCTCCTAGGGCGGGAGGGAGGAGTGGCGTGCAGCGGGCTGGACACCACAAACGGAGCCCGATCTTAAAAGGTGCTCCGCACTGGGTGGCTGCAGCCTCTGGACAGTGCAAACCCGTCAGTGGTTTTTAAAATATTCAGTTAAAGAAAATGAGAAGCCTGAATTTCCAGTGAACTCTAGACAAGCAGTGTCCTCGAGAGAGCGCCCGTTTCTGGGGAAGCTGGAGCGGGAGCAGAGCCTGCGTGTCAGGGGCTCGGGGCCACAGCTTGCCCACCTGTGGGGTCCCCTGTCTACACTTCTCTGAGACCTCCGGGTGCTTTTAAGAATTAGTTGTAATTATTTATAAATCCTAATGCTTGACTGTGTTCCTTTCGCTGAGTGCCCGCAAGATGCCTTCAATAACATGCTTTGGGTTGAAGCCTCACATTTTCTTTTTCTTCACAAATAAGCTGAAGGCATCGCTTCTTGCAGAGGTGGGCTGACTCAGAGCTCCAGCACAGTCCGGGGAGCACGATGCTTCAGAGGCGTCTTTGATGGGAACCTCAAACATGCTTCCCGTGGTGGGAGGGGCCCCGGTGGAGACGTGGGGTGTGTTCAATGCCTGAATGCTGATGGAGAGATGGAGAGGGCTCTGGGAAAGCCTGCGTCTCTGGACTCCCCGCTGTGGGTGCCTGTGGCTCCCAGCAGCAATGCAGAGCCAGGGACTGGAAGGAAGAGGCGCATATGAAAGAGCCAGAGAAACAAATGAATCAAAAACACCTGAACTCCCAGGGAGATACATTCAAGTGCATTTTGAAACAATATGTATGTTTGGAGGGAAAAATCCTGAGTGTTGTCGGACAAAGGAAACAAATAATTTCGCCTATATTTTCATTGTGTCTTCTCTAAGAAACAGAAGCAGCATTTTGAAAGTGGAGGGAATAAAAATAGCTAAGCTTAAGATTCTCTTTCTGATGTATCACCTTCCGCAGCTTTCAAGCCCTAAAGGCTGTGCCTGCTCACCGGGCGGATGTCCGCACTTGGCAAGGATGGCCCGTTCTAGGTGGAGTGCAGTCCAGGGTCGCTGGGTGACTGGGGCAGGGACATAATGCAGGGGAGGGGGGGTTGGGGCTAAACCTTTCTCACGGCTCATACCACAGAAAGGAAGGTACTGGGCTGCAGGCAGGTGGTCAGACCGCTCCAGGCTCTGAAACCCTGACCCATGGACTGCTTCAGACAGAAGGAGAGGGTCTGCTTACTTTCATCTGATTCCAACCTGCCCTCCTGCTCTGGCCCCCACTACAAAGTCAAGGCTGCTCTGTGGGGATTATAAAGCTCCAAGCCCTGCACATGCACGCAGATATAAAGTCTACTTGCTTATTTATTTATTTTTTTTAAATGCCAATGTGTTCATTTTTCAAAGAGCATAATATATTTTGCAGGGTGATCTCACCACTGTCACAGAAGAAATTTCTTTTGAAATTAAATTGCTTTAGGCTGAATGTTTTGGTTTGAATTATTTTTTATATAACTTACCATTAATTAACATTGCACATATGCTTAAAAATCTACCTAAAATACTTATTTCTTAAAAGCGTTCTTGGGACACGTGGATGGTTCAGTTGGTTAAGGGTCTGACTCCTGATTTTGGCTCAGGTCCTGATCTCACGGTTCTTGAGTTCCAGCTCCATGTCAGGTTCTGGGCTGACAGCATGGAGCCTGCTTGGGATTCTGTGTGTGTCTCTCTGCTTCTCTCTCTCTCTCTCTCAAAGATAAATAAATAAACTTAGAAAAGGGGGTTCTATGAAATGTTTCATCTTTGGTGATCTTATCCCTTCACATTTTCTAAATGTTAAGGTACATCAGAATAAGAACACTAAGATAAATGAAAGATTAAAGAAAGGAAAAATTGCCTTTCATTAGACAGTTACCTGAATCAAAACATACTACATGTAATTTGTCCATCTGTTTGTGAAATGTCATTTCTTTGAAACGTATGAGTTAATAATATAAATTGAGTTAGTTAAAAGAAGATCATTCAAAACAGTAATTAAAAAAATAAGACACATTTCTTCTAACAAAAGTTATTTTCCATGAAGGAAAAGCTGATCATTTAACTTTTTAAATTTTTATAAAGAGTTTTGCTATTATCTCGGTTCACTTTTGAACCGTTATCAATAGCAAATTATTTTTTTCATAATCATATAAATCATTTCTGGAAGACAATGAAATAAATTACTAATTGTGATATTGGTGATTTTTCATCCATGTGTCCATAGCTGTGCAGATCTGTTTTATTCTGATGACTCGGAAAGTAGTTGAATAAAGAAACCAGGAAAGCAGGCAGGAGAAAGTATGTCAGTGTGACCACACTGTCTAATGATTCATTTACGAAGAGATATTGGTAAATGACTCATTATGATAAATTCATCCTTTAGAAGTCATCCATCACTCTTACTGCACATTGTAACAACCCAGAGGCTTCCAGCCGAGGACCCCTCTTATCAGAGTCCCCAGAAAACAAATCACATGTTTAAAATTTGCTATTGTTTTTTTTAATCTTTGTTAATGTTTATGTATTTTTGAGAGAGATTGTGGGTAGGGGAGGGGCAGAGAGAGGGGCAGACACAGAATCCGAAGCAGCTCCAGGCTCCGAGCTGTCAGCACAGAGCCCGATGCGGGGCTCGAACACACGAACTGGAGATCATGACCTCAGCCGCAGTCGGATGCTTAACTGACTGAGCCACCCAGGCGCATCTAAAATTTACTATTCTGAATGAAATTAAAAGTATAATCCAAGGAAGAAATACATATCATTTTCTATTACTGAATATAATTGTGCAATGTTTTTGTCATATCGCATTGAAAAGGTGAAGTCTTGCTTTTCAGCTGAGTTGGGAAAACACGGGGTCCTAGGCTCAAATCCAGCAATGCACCTGCCCCAGATGAAGGTGTGTGGGTGGTGCAGCCATGGAAAGTTAGTGCAGAGAGGAGGACATGTGGTGAACGTAGCCACGTCCGTGGGGGTGCTTCTCCCTCCCTCACAGATTACCTGGATCAGGGACGTGGGTTCGCCACCTCACCCAGGCTAAGAAAACACCCAGGTTCCCGGTTTCTTTTCTCACGACTGCTTTAGCAGAGGTGGCCATCCTAGAGTTGTGCCAGTGACTTAGTCTCCTTGATCCACATTTCCCACATCCACCCACTCACCCTGTGTATCAGCATATATATTATATACGGTGTGTGCGTAATTCCCATTTAAATTATAGGCTGGTGTGATGATTATAAACAACAAGTTCTCATTCTTCAGTGTTCTTCTCCTGCTTGTTTGTATCCGGCACTAAATCTGGTCACAGCTCAGTAGGATTGCACCACAGCCCCTCCCCCACTGCCACCATTGGCTTTTAAATCCAGGGGGAGACACGCCTATTGAAGTCTGCTTCCGTTTGTTAAGGAAACTTTTATTGGTATTTTTCTCCTCAGCACAATGCCCAGCAAATGAAGTCCGTACAGAATCTTCTGGAGTCATCCTCAGCCCGGGTTACCCTGGCAACTACTTTAACTCCCAGACATGCTCCTGGAGCATTAAAGTAGACCCGAACTACAACATCACCATCTTTGTGGACACGTTTCAGAGTGAAAAGCAGTTTGACGCATTGGAAGTGTTTGATGGTAAGTTTCTTTTTTCTTTTCTTTTTTCTTTTTTTTTTTCACCAGTAACGTCTCATAGTGTAGTAAGGACGACCATTATACTATTTTTGTTACACAAGGACTTTAGTGTGTCTTTGGCTTAAATTATTTCTCCCCCAAACAGAAAATGAATTCTTCTTGCACTTGTATGTATGGTCTCAGAGATCAATAGTCTGTGGAATATGGACATATTTCTGTTAATGTTTCAACTTTTAAGCAATTAATATGTTAGTGATGCACTCTGAAAATGTCCTGAATTTACTTAGATCATTATTTAATTTTTCAATGAGGGGATTTCCAGTCGATGACCCCAAACAATTCTTCCCTTTTCTCTAAGTATTCTCTTGATTCAGAAGATATTTTAGGAAATTTAAAAGAGCTAAAGCAACTTTAATCCATTTAAATGATTATTTTACTAAAACCATATAAAAATAACGGCTCACTGAGATTTCTAGATGTGCCATCTTAAAAAAATAGTACAATACAATTAACAAATGTTAACAGTGTTTTCAACTTTAGTCTTAAACATTTTTACACAATTCTAATGGACTTATTAACAGAACAAGGCCAGGCTTCAAAGTAGTATGTGGTCGAATTGTCATTTTGAAGTAGAGACGTTAATATTTTTCTTTGCACAGAAGTACTATCGTAGCCCGTAAAATTAGACTGAGGTACAATTATGACTGCCCATAATAACAGGGCTGTCACATGCTTTGATGGACTTGTCATTGTGTTCAGTAAAATAACAATCAACTCAATAAGAAGACAATTACTGTAATTGAGTCCGTGTGTCCCCTTTACTAACTCGTTGAATCCTAACAGTCAAGTCATCCATGTGGACACCACAAGTATCAACTTAATGTATTTCCTAAAGTGATGCAATCCTACACTGGAAATTAAACTCATATGTATGTGCGTAGAAACAGAGGACCAAGCGCTATTTTCACTTTTAGAGTTTTCTTCTTCTTTCTTTCTTTCTTTCCCCTCCCCCCAAATATATGTTGAAACAGACCTGGATGGCTGGAGGCTTTTTCTGTAGTCTTTAGGATGGAAAGAAGTAATTTATTAGCCAGGCACAAAATTTATGTCAATCAGGGACCAGGTAAACTGGATTCTGAGGTCAGTAGATGAGAGACAAAAATAGAGTAAGTGAGCACCCCACTTCAGGGGCTGTGTGTGTGTGTACATATTCTGTACATGCTGGATGTAACTAAATATATTGACATAATTACCTTAAATGTGGTCGCGTCCCTGGTTTCATCATTGATGACTTGAACCTAGTTGACAGTACGTCTCCTGCTTCTAACCACAGCAGCAAAGTCCTTACCACTAGTATCCGTGCCTAAGTGTTTACAGTTTGATCTCCCAAACATATGGACATCACACCCATTACCACAAAGCAGATAAGAGAGGTAATATCAAAGCAGGTGCTAACAAAATTATCAGAGAATCATGGTTGGGTTTGTTCTAGTCTCAAAAAATTGCTATAAGATGACCAGGCACAGTTTTATATGAAGTTTCTATTAAGTGTTGACATATTGGTTGCATTAAATTTCCTACTTATTGCATCTCTCTCTCTCTCTCTCTTCTGTAAGATAATGAATGGCTCTTTTATGACACATGAGTTGTGAAAAATGTGTTGAATATATGGATTTTAAGCTTCATTATCCCAGGAGCATATTACTCTCTGTGGCTCCAATAATGGATATTCCTTGATTAAAAAAATAAATAAAAAGGTTTCGTCATTGTAGAACTCAGCTGAGATGTGCCAACATAAAGATCGGGGTGCCCCTTGTAAGACACTTCATAGTTGCCGTGTTGGTGAGGGAACCGGCTGTTGTCCCTCTGGCTCTGTGTTCTGCATGTGCTCATGTGGTGTTTTAAAGAAGACTCCTTGAGAAAGCTCGTTACGTGTTAGGCAAAAACAGAAAATGATGAAGAATTCGATGCTGGATTAAGAATACCTGAAACTTGACTCAAGTCCTATCAAAGTGACGTTTTAACATTTCATAAACTTCCCAGTGTTATTTTACTTTAGAATATATATTCTCTCTGTAGACAGCCACCAGGAAGCCAGCACCCAATCCCATTACCATCTTCTTTCATGTTTGCCCTGAGCATCTCTAACGTACTAGGTTTTTCTATTTGATGACTAGGGCTGTTATCACAAAGTGCCACAGATGGGGCTTAACACAGAACAGTGTCTCTCGTGGTCCTGGAGGGAGAGTTTGGGATCCAGGTGTGGGCAGCACTGGGTTCCCCTGTGCCTCTCTTCTTGGCACGTAGATGCCATCTCTCCCTGGGTCCTCACCTGGTCGTCCCTCAGTGTGTGTCTGTGTCCCCATCTTTTCTTTGCACATGGACTCCAGTAGGATTGGATTAGGGCTCATTCCAGTATTTGGGCTCATTCCAGTATCCTTCCTGAACTTTAATTCCCTCTTTAAAGACCTTATCTCCAAAGACAGTCACCTTCTGAGGTATTGGCAGCTGTGATTTCAACATATACATTTGGAGTAACACAATTCAGTTCATAACAGTTTTTTTCTTTTTAATTTTAACTTCTCTGATGGGGGGGTTACACAATAAGTGAAGATGTGGTTTTTCAGCCCCTTTGCATGAAGAAAAATGCTACATCTCAAAGTGAGTCACGTGCCCTGATCAGGTGGGCACTACATCTAGCAGTGAGGACCACATTCTCCCACCCATAGTGAGCTTCCTGGGAGTGAGCCGTGCTGTAGAAAAGCCACGGAGATGTCAGACCATGAGGGGGCATTGAGCTCACCAGAACTCACCCTGGCAGTGGGCCTGCAGCCTCTGTATCCCACACAGCAATTCCACTCGGGAAGTACCATCAGGATTGACGGTGGTTGACAATACACTGCACTTGTTCCTTCTGACTATGTGTTACATCGTAACTCTGTTTCTCAAATGTCTAAAAATGTCAAATGTACGAAAAGGTGAAAAAATTTTAAAAATACAGACATGGACTCCAGTCTTGATGTGATGAATTTTAGGGTTTTGTCAAAGTTACCTCAGGCTCTGTTGTTTTTTTGTTAAGAGGAAAGGGGCACAAAGAAATTTAGGGGCCCCACTCATATTCCATGCCGTGTGTACCTCTCCTCGCAGGAAGCAGTGTTGTGAAGAGGGGGGCGGGTGTGTCACGCTTGCGCACGTTTTATGGTCAGTTCTCTATCTCTGTCTCTCTATCAGTCTCTCTGTCCTTCTCTCTCTCTATCATCTAACTATGTATCTGTATGTATATCATCTCCATACACACACACACACACACAATTTATATATGGTACACTTTTGAACTGTTACACAATTGCTATCATATTTATCTGCAAATAGATTTCTTTAGTCATCCATATGCTGTTTAAAGAATCAACAGGGCTGATACAGTTATCTCGTTCATTAATTTCAAAAGCGTACAGAATTCCTCTCTGTGGCTCTTTGAATGCTTTCCCAATGTTCCGAAATATTAGTCAGGATCCAGGGTTTGCCATACAAAACAACACTGGAATAAACAGCTGGCTATAGAAATACCATTAGCGCACATGTGCTGAAGTTTGTAGAAATAGAGTAAATCCTCGGTTTTCCTGGATATTATCACCAAACTACCTTCCAAAGTGATTATACTTCTCCTTCTCCAAGTATTCCACACACGTTTCTCTTTCCCCATATACTTACAATATCATAAATACGAATGATGATAGAAATTACTTTTGTTTATTTCAGTTGCTCCTGTTCATAGGTAAGGTTCATAGGATTGATGTGTTACATGTTAATAATGTTAAAGTGTTTTGATTGGCTATTGCCTTTTGTTTTTTAATCAGGGACTATATTTGTTGCTTTATTAATTTGGAACTCTGTTTTTGGAAATAAACAGCTATATTTTGTACATTTGGACCCATAAATTTAATTAAAAAGCTAAAAGTAGTCTGCATTTTATAGGTGCTGGCTCACACCTGAACTTTTTTTTGTTTTGTTTTCTGTGTTACTTAGGTTCTTCTGGTCAGAGCCCTCTGTTAGTGGTCCTGAGTGGGAACCACACGGAACAATCAAATTTTACAAGCAAGAGTAATCAGTTATATCTTCGCTGGTCCACTGATCATGCAACCAGCAAGAAAGGATTCAAAATTCGATATACAGGTTAGTAACTGAGCTATAGATTTAGCATAGAGGTGTGTTTAATACAAGTGATCTGCATTAAATAAAAAAAAATTAGAGATTTGCAATGTAAACCTGATCTCCAAAGATGAATAATTAAAGCCCATAGAAAGAATATGGGAAATTACTCCAAGAGAGAGATCTCTAAACGACAGTAGGGGAAGCAAACCATTTATTGATTAATATTTTTTAATGTTTCTGTTTGTTTGTGAGGGAGAGTGGTAGAGATAGAGGAGACAGAGAATCCCAAGTGCGTTCTGTGCTGGCAGCAGACAGGCTGACATGGGCCTCACACTCATGAACCTCGAGATCATGACCTGAGCCAAAGCCGGACGCTTAACCGAGTGGGCCAACCAGGTGCCCCTCATTGATTAATATTTTAAAAATTATCGCTAAAATCATAAAACCTTGAATTGAATTAGGGAAAACAAAGGCATTTCCTCTAAAAGATAAATTAATATAATATAAACTACTTTAAAATTAGGATTAGATGCTCAGGAAACAAACAGAAAGAGATATTCATATTGTTACTAGTTTTATAAGTGCTAGTTTGCCTTCTTATTATGTATCTGTGTATCTCTATATACTTGCAGACTACATTCATATATATATATATATATGAACACATACAAAATTAATGTTTACATATATACATATGTATATATATCCAGGGTGCCTGACTGGACTCATTCCTTTACTAAAACACATAGTTCTGTTTATTTAAAACTTACAAAACTGAGTCTAGAACAAGAACATAAAATGGCATGGCCACGAGAGCCGTGAATCATAAGTTTCTCACAATAGTGAATTTTAACTTCATAAAAACTAATCCATGTAAAAAAAAACATTGAAATGGTATTTCAGAAGATCATCTGGCTGAGAATGTTCTCTGGGGATGCACCTCATAGGAGCCTGTGGACAGCCCAGGACAGACACAGAGACGTTGCTTCCGGGCAATGCCATGATACGAAACCTTCAGAACGTTGCTTCGGAATTCATTTCCGAGGAGAGGTTCCACATTACGCATTCAGACCTGTAGTGTGTTCTCTGTGGAGCCCCCACCGGGAAGGAGTGCATTTAAACCTCTTCTTTTAAAAGGAAGCACACATTTCCAGAACTTCACTACTTTCTTTATTTTATTGTTTTAATTTATCTGAAGGGACTTCATTGGATTGTAGGCTGCAGTGAAACTGGCCTTGTAAGAATAAGATGAGTGTCTTTCTCTAAATGTGTAAATAAGTGGCCGAGCCTTTAGCCGTTGAAATGTCATAGTCTGTGTAGATACGACTGTTAAAACAAATGCCTGTCCTCCATTTTAAAAAGTTCCCACAAAGGCAGTGATTAAAGCTATTGTAAGATTTTTATTGACTTGGAGTAGTGCAGTTTCTTCAGAGATTTTATTCAAATGTCATGTTAGAAGCTTAATGTGTCTATGTTGCTGGCTGTGTAATTCACAAGACACATTTAGCAACAGAGACAAGGAAAAAGTTAATCGTTTCATTGCAAAATGTTATATTCTTCTATTTTTCCATTTTAAGGATACTTTTCCTTTTTTACTGAGAATTGTTTTGTTTCAGATCAGGTGGCCAGTGCCGTATCTCACCATTTCTTACTGTGGTGGTCAGGAAGCCTATTTACGTGGGTTAGCATTATAGGGATGAGTGAGGGAATTCAATATGATTTTTTCCATGATTTCCTTACAGTATTGTAGCCAGAGAGCCGAGCTCCCCCTTCACACAGAGTACCAATTGCACGCAATCTTTTTTTTAAATTTTTTTAATGTTTTATTTATTTTTGATACAGAGAGAGACAGAGCATGAGAGGGGGAGGGGCGGAGAGAGAAGGAGACACAGAACCGGAAGCAGGCTCCAGGCTCTGAGCTAGCTGTCAGCAGAGAGCCCGATGCGGGGCTCGAACCCAGGAACGTGAGATCTGACCTGAGCTGAAGTCGGAGGCCCAACCGACTGAGCCACCCAGGCGCCCCATAGCAATTGCACGAAACCTAAACTTCAAAATAAGAAATGGAACCTTGGCTCCAGGCTTTGGGGAATTTTTTTTTTAGACCTTTTTTTTTTCAGAGCAGTTTTAAGGTCATAGCAAAACTGAGGAAATGATACAGAGACTTTCCACGTACCTCCTGCCCCCACACGCAAGCCCCCCCCTTATCAACACCTCCCACACTTGGTGCATTTGTTGTTATCAATGAGCCTACACACACGAGTCATCATCACCACAGCCCGTGGTTTACATTAGGGGCTCGCCGGGTGTTGTGTGTCCTGTGGGTGTGGACCAGTGTACACTGGTGATCCCACTGCCCAGAAGACCCTCCTCACTCCACGTGTTCATTCATCCCACGCTTTGACCCTTGGTGACCGCTGCCTTGTTAGCATCTCTCTAGTTTTGCCTTTTCCAGAAGGTCTTTCACTGAGTTGTGTGCATTTAAGGTTCCTCCACGTCTTCATGGCTCAGTGGCTCATTTCTTTGTGCTGAAGGATATTCCGTTGTCTGGATGGACCACAGTTTATTTATCCGTCCCCTACTGAAGGACATCTTGGTCGCTTCCAGATTCCACCATCATGAACAAAGCTGCTACAAGCATTCATGTGTAGGGTTTTGTGTGTGTGCATATACATTTTTAAGTTCTCTGTGTGAGAGTACGTTTAGTTTCGTAAGGAACTGCCACGGTCTTCTGATGCGACCACACCGTTCTGTATTCCCACCACCAACGAATCAGACTTCCTGTTGCCCATTATCCTCACCGCGCTTTGGTATCTGGGGATGCGTTTTAGACCAAGTTGACATACTGGTGCTGATTTCCTACTACGTGAACAAAAGACACCTCATGTGTATAGCTCTTAGCAAGGGACTTGAGACAGTGCTTATGTGTCTGTTTGTGCCTGTGTGTTTGTGTGCCATAGCTCCCTACTGCAGCCTGACCCACACCCCGAAGAACGGAGGCGTTCTAAACAGGACCACAGGAGCAGTTGGAAGTCAAGTGCATTACTTCTGCAAGCCTGGGTATCGAATGATCGGCCACAGCAATGCCACCTGTAGACGGAACCCACTCGGCATGTATCAGTGGGATTCCCTCACCCCACTCTGCCAGGGTAAGAAATGTGCTTTTTCTTCCCAAACTTGAATTACACTTATTGTTCTTCTTTTCATCACATTTTGAAAATTACTGAAGCAGTGACTATGGCTGAAAGGTAAGGAAAAATGGGATATGGGTTTAAAGAAGTATAAATTAAACTTTCCACGGACTAGGCAAACGTTTCTGACATTTGCACTAGGCTTGATTTAGCTTTACAGCCTCGGTGTAGAGGGTGGTTGAACAGTCACTAGGTGCTGCGTAGAGTAACCCTAACCCTTACTTGTACTGCATTTGGAAGTAAAAAATGTGTTATTCGATTTAGATTCAAAAGAATTTTTCTTGACGGTTGTATTAATTAAAAAATCAATTACTAAATCCCCCCTTTTTAAAAATTTATATTAAAAACCCATTCATCAAGCCATATGCTGTATATTTCATTTTCTTTTGGTCATTTGAATTTAGAGCTTATTAACATTGATTTCAATATTTCATGCTTTTTGGGGTGTTTTATCTGTCATATGCATAAAAATCAAATTTCAAATAAGTCATTTTCATTTTAATTGAAGGCTTTGAAGTCATAAAATTTTCATAGTTTTGTCTTACCGAGATTTATATTCATAATGAAATATATTGGTCTTTGAGAGCTAATTATGATTTATGAAAGGAACCTAATATTGGTTTCCTTTTTTCTCTTCTTTCATAGATATTAGATTTTCTGGTATTGCTCTGTGAGATAATACTGGGTATTTATCACACAAATATATGTGTCCTTAACCACAAGGAGTTAATCAGACCCTTAGCTTGCATTACTAATGTTCTGGCTGCAGAAATTCTTCATAAATATGAGACAAACACAGAGATGCAACTGCTTCTTTCATTAGGAATGATGGTTTTGTTCTTTAAAAGAGTACTTTTTCTTTCTTTCTTTCTTTTTATTTTTTAAAGAATTTTTTTAGTTTTAAAAGAGGAAGTGATTCTCGTTTTCTTTAAATGCTCTGTTACTCTGCCAGTGGTGCAGATCTTGTCGCCCAGAGTGTGGCCTGGCGGGGGCTGCATGTCATTAGCCCAGGGAAAGAATGCCCATGGCCACAGTCATGACCAAACCCCCAAACCGGACAAGGAAGGGGGTGTGGAGCAGCACGGGCCGACATTCCAGAATCAGGACCTCTAGGGCCTGAGTCACAACAGGGAGCCCAGGTGGAAGGTGCTGTCCAAATAAAAAGCACTAAACGCCCAGGGAGAGACCTCGGTGTGATGAGGGGGACATAGAAGTGGCGACCCCCCAGGCCTGTGCCCTCCATCTTCCTGCTCTGCAAGGAGTTATGTAAACCCCTGGGAGCAGCAGAAACACGGCTGAAGGGAGGAAGAAAGTGTCTGCAGGCTGTTTTCCTCCTAGCGTGTGACCTCTCTCTTGCTTCCATTTCCTCTCTCAGTGGAACTATTTGAGGCTGAATTCAATGACGCAGAAACAGGGCACCAAAAACCAGATCCTTCGGGCATGTGTGCTGTTTGGGTTGAGGGTCTGGGTGGATGTATCCTTGTATCTCGTCTTTGGGTTGAGCATGACCAGAAGCAAGGAGATTATGGGCAGGGCGGGCTGGAAGCCCACAACACCGCTTGGTGGGAAATCAGATCATCTTCCTTCAGCTTTCCCCTGGGAGACCAGCGCCCCGGCGGATTGCATTCTCAAGTTATAACGTGCCTCCACCAAGTACCGTCTGCCTCCCACAAGCTACAGTTTTCTCCACTTTGTATTAACGCTTCTGCTAACCCGCCAGTCAGTATGATTGTGCTCTTTCCTCATAAACTATGGCTTCTCGAGCCTGGAGGACACCTAGGAATAATCCACTTCACTTTACTTGTTTTTACTGGAACAGATAAAAGGTAATGTGACTTCTCAATAATCATAAAAATGTTAACCCAGAATCCGGACCTTCTGCCCACACTTCAGTGTTTGACTCAAACTGTCTTCTGCCAAAAGGAATTCTATTATAAAAAAAACAGTCCTGCAGGCACCAATTTTAGGGGGAATCTATATTTTTGATACTTGATTTCATCTACTCTGGGAAAAACTTCTATCTTTTAGTCACAGGTATCTACAATTCGTATAGAAGAGCATTTTAATTATAATAACATACAAAATATCATCATCGTAAGTGAGGCCATAATGTTTAAAAATAAAAACCCTGCTACAAAGTAGGCTCTTTGAGGGGTGCCTGCGTGGCTTAGTGGGTGAAGCGTCTGACTCTTGGTTTTGGCTCAGGTCCCGATCTCTTGGTTCATGGTGCGTATTTGTTTACAGACAGATGCAGAGCGACGTTCATCAAGACTGTGTTTGTAGATCAGAGTCATAGATGCAGGTGTAAAGCCTGATGCAAGCATTAAGGACCATACGCCTACTTTCAGTTCAACTGAAACTTATCTCTGAACTGGGTACTGCAGGTACCGAGGCACATTCCTGACCGTTATGTCTCTGATGGTCCAGTGGGAGATGTAGACTTAGGGGTCAAAAAGTTCAGTGTGGCATTCAGCGAGAGCAGACGTCCACTGAGTACAAGACGTAGCAAAGGCCAGCAATATTTTCCCCATCACTGGACACCCAGGTTAGAATTTGCAAGGAGTGATGAAAAGATGGAGCAGGAGACCTGGTCCCCTCACAGAAGGCCCTGCCTTCAAGTTCACGTAGATTTCACATCTTCTCCGGCGGTTGAGGCCAGTGTATGGAAGAGCTCTGGGCTCTGATCGCAAGATACATCACACCTGCATCTTAGAAAGACAGATCTTGTAGTGGCCTGGCGACAGGCTGGACAGTCTTGTCTGGAATTCAGGGGTGCTTAGAAGGCCGCAGTGTGCTGGAACAATGGTAGAGTCCTGGGAAATACAGTGGAAATAGGTCTGTAAGAAAACAGGTACTGAACACACCCAGGAAACAGAATCAGCAGGGTCCTGGGAGAGCAGGTAAGGCGTTGGGAAGAGAGGCGTCTGTGTAGACTCGTATTTTGGTTTCTCTTCTGGGAGTCTTGTGGTAGGACTCACTGCATACGGGCTCCGTGAGGGAAAGAGGCCCGTGGGGCCAGTTCTGGCGTGCTGCCTTCCCAGGAGCTGTGGGAACTGTGCCCAGTGGAGGCTGGTGCTCAGGGGAGACCGAGTCCTACCCTTACCAGCGAGGGCATCGCATTTCCATCCATTCAAGATTCGGGCACGCCCTCGTTTGTTCTTCATGAGAGGAGACCCTGCTCTGTAGGCTCCGTGGGGACCAAATCAGATGAATGAAATTGTGATTAAAAAATGCACATGCTGCCGTGAATTTCAAGCTGAACGGTCTCCACCACAGAACAAGTGTGATCTGAGACGTGGACCCACCCAGCACGTTGCAGCACAAGCAGGTGTAAATCCAGCAGCCCCCGCATCGGAGGTCTTGGAGATAGTTGGGAATTTAGTTACCCATGCGAATGTTGAAATATTTTAAAACTTCTACCAAATTCATGGGTCACCCTGCTTATTTTAATTATTTTTATTTGAAATGGTGGATCGGGGCCCAGGGGTGTCTCAGTCAGTTGAGCATCAGGCTTCGGCTCAGGTTCACCTTGCGGTTCGTGAGTTCAAGCCCTATGTAAAGTTCTGCTGACAGCTCAGAGCCTGGAGCCTGCTTTGCATTGTGTGCCCCCTTTCTCTCTGCCCCTCCCCTGCTCATTCTTTCTCTCTCTCTCTCAAAAATAAACATTAAAAATTTTAATAAAAAATTAAATTTAATTAAATTTAAAAAAGAAAATGGTGGACTTAAAAACTGGATAAATGGATGAATGACTAAACAGACACATTTCTCTTTGTGGCCCTGGCAGCCCATAGTTAGTATTTTCTTAATAATGTTCAATAGTTTTATACGTTATGTAAGATTTCAGTGGCCCTTCTTGAGTTTCTGTTATTAAGTTTTCTCAGTGATTTGAACAATACTCCTTTTACTCTTACAGAAGAACAGCCATAATTTATACCTTTTCTAGCTTCACTAGTGTATTGGTTTCTTTTATATTTTTTTAATTTCTTATAATAATACTTTGATATGTTTACTAAGATATTTAACACTTGCCTTTTGAATAAAAACCAACGTCAAAGCCTGGAGTGTTGAGGTCAACTCCCTTCCAGGTCCCCAGCTGCTGATCTGTGCACTGTACCTGTGCTGTGGTCCCCAGGACATCCACACAAATGCACCGTCATCCATAGCATCTGGTAAACATTTTGAATGCCCCAAATCCATAAATGTATGACCTCATACGTATTCGAGGGGCACCTTGGTGGCTCAGTCGGTTAAAACATCAGACTTCAGCTCAGGTCATGATCTCAGTTCATAAGTTCGAGCCCCACGTCGGGCTCCGTGCTGACAGCTCAGAGCCTGGAGCTGCTTCGGATTCTGCGGATTCCCTCTCTCTCTGCCCCTCCCCGGCTCATGCTCTGTCTCTCAAAAATAAAATAAATAGATAAATAGGTAAATAAATAAATATTTAAAAAATTAAAAAGAAAATATATGTTTTTGAGAATGAATTTTCCCTTTAAAGACAATCTGTTTTATGCCGGAATCTGTTTTGTTTTCATGGACTTTTCGCCAGTGACATCCTAGAAGCTCAGACTTTTGAGAGGAAAATCAGTCCCTGATGGAGAGAGAGTCCTTATCTCTCTAAACCTGTTTCCTGCAGTGTAAGGCGGGAATTGTAGTATCTACCTCTCAGGATTGTTGAGAGAATTGCAGGAATAACTCAGACTCAGTCTTCTACAACTCTGGACTGTCCACTCCCAGAGGGAGGCTTTTTCCAGAATAAAATAATGGCTTCTGATCAGCATTTAGAAAATTCTGGAGAGGATTAAACAAATTGTGGGAATCACCTGTGAGTGAAAAGGTGTGGGAGGCGAGATGTATTTCTTGGTGTCAGAGAACTTCAGGTTGTGTTTCTCCTGTTGCTTGACCCTGTTAAATTATGTTTCTCAGAAAATCTGTATTGGATCAAATCCTTCCCGATAAAGCCGGGCATATCTTCTGTCCTTCAGGCTTCATTTCCTGCCTTAAAGCAAGAAACTCTGCCAAGCAGCTGTTTCCACTATCAATACACTGATCTCATTCATCTTGAAGAGAAGGCTGACTGAGAACTGAATTCTCTGTATTATCGCAAGGACCCAGGCGCACTGGCGCGTCCCAGCGAACTGCCCCCCAGCTTCCGAGTTCAAGAGAGCCGCTCCGAGCGGCCATTTCCTTTCTTACTCTTTCACATAATACAAATTTTAGAGTAATTCTTTCTGTTCCTTTCAAGTTTTTGTTTAAATTCACGGTGGTTAACGGTGTAGTCTGGCTTTCAGGAGGAGAATGTAGCGGGCCGTCACTCTGTGCTCATCCCAACAAGGGCCCCTCCCTGCCCATCCCCCCTCGAGCCCCTCCCCCGCCTGCCTCAGTTTGTTCTCAGTCACTTGGTCTTTGCCTCTCCCTCTCTCTCCCTTTCTTTTTTTTTTTAATGTTTTTAATGTTTTATTTATTTTTGATACAGAGACAGAGCATGAGAGGGGGAGGGGCAGAGAGAGAGGGAGACACAGAATCGGAAGCAGGCTCCAGGCTCTGAGCTAGCTGTCAGCACAGAGCCTGACGCGGGGCTCGAACCCACGAACGTGAGATCATGACCTGAGCCGAAGTCGGAGGCTTAACCGACTGAGCCGCCCAGGCGCCCCTCCCTTTCTTTTTTTAAAGCTTGGGGTCTCAGAGTCCTTTGTGAGCTGCAGCTCTGGCTTGGGATGGCATTGACTGTGGTTTATGCTCTGCTCCCATTTTGTACCCAATGAAGAGAAGGGATTACGATCTTTCTCCGCAGTTACATGACTAAGCTTCTGTTTGGAAAGTGGGAACTTTAAGACAGAGAGCTAGATGTTGCTGAGTAGAGCTGCCAGGACTGCTGTATTTGCCAAGTGTGAGGCAAGAGCTGGGCGGACGAGGAAAATGCCGTGGGGGGGTCTTCCTGAGTCCTGAATGAGCTGCATGTGGTCTCCCCAGCTCTTCAGCCCTTAGAGTCCAGTGCTGAAAGGTGACCCTTCTGAGCAACGCAAGGACTGAACCTTGGACATGGGGGTTGAATCCATGTGTTTCAGACACAAAAATCTGTGTTATTTCCCTTATAGCATGCATGTACCCTAAACATTATTGCTGCCCCCTGAAAGGGCATCTTTCAGAAGGAAACTGCAAATTTTTTTTAATTTTTAGAAATAGCAACATTATTGGGGCACCCGGTGGCTCAGTCAGTTAGGTGTGTGATTTTGGCTCAGGTAAAGATCTCACGATTCTTGGGTTCGAGCCCTGCGTCAGGCTCTGTGCTGACAGCTCGGAGCCTGGAGCCTGCTTCAGATTCTGTGTCTCCCTCTCTCTCTGCCCCTCTCCTGCTCGTGCTGTCTCTCTCTACCTCAAAAACAAATAAACATTAAAAATAAGTAAAAATAGCAACATTATCAGAAATTAGGAAGATGTGTTTAGTTTCCTGCCGTAAAACTTGAGTTATTTTGTAAATCTTAATCATTTTTTATGAGCATAGAACATTTGTGAGATAATTATGACCCTTGGTTTTTTATTCATGTGCATATTTATTTGTTTCTCTGAAATGATCAAGCTTCTATGTGTCATCATAATGCAGTGTTTCCAGAAATTTAATATAATGTGTCTTTTAAATTCCAAATTACTTGTTATGACATATAAGACAACACGTATATGTATGAATATAAGATATAGTCACCATGCAGATAAGGTCTAAGTTATTGGGTTATGAACCCTATAGTTGATATAGCGCGAATCTGCCCACCCCCACGCAATGGCCCCAGATCTCTTTATAGGATGTGAGTGATTGGATCTTGGCCATTCCAGCCAGTCTCCAAAATTTAGATGTTGACCCCACCTGTCCCCAACATTCACTGACCAAGGTGAACCTGGGCAGGCAATGTGGTTTCACCAAGGTTTAGCGTCCTCATCTGTAAATAGGGATAAGAATACTCCTCACTGCCTTACCTGAAGGGGTAAGTGAAAAATTTGACATGAAATCTTTACCGCAGAGCCAGATCCTAAGAGGCACCCGATAAAACAGGAACTCCCTTATATGATACAAACGTATTTGCATCCATGAGTGTTTTCAGTAACTCGTTGACTTGCTCTCCAGCAGAGACTTTACACATGTCTAATTAAAGTCAATGATATTGGGACATCTGAGAGGCTCAGTTCGTTAGGGGTCCAACCCTGGATCCCAGCCCAGGTCTAGATCTCAGGGTTCATGAGTTCCAGCCCCCATGGGCCTCTGCTGGGCATGAAGCCTACTTAATTGTTGGTAATGGATTTCTCTTTCTTTCCATGATGATCAAAAGGAGGCGCCCACAGACTCCCAATACAGGGCCGGGTAATACTTCAGTCATTGTGGATCGTTGATAGTTTCTGTCACACACTCTTCATTTTTTTTAAGTTTGTTTATTTATTTTGAGAAGGAGAGAGAGTGCAAGTGAGGGAGAGGCAGAGAGAGAGGGGGAAAGAGAATCCCAAGCTATCAGCATGGAGCCCGACGTGGGCTCCTGAACCGTGAGATCATGACCTGAGCTCAGATCAAGCTGGACACTTACCTGACTGAGCCTCCCATGCACTGCACATACTCTCCATTGTTAAATTTTTCACAGTCCTTTTTGTTGAGCCAGTTTTTGTTGGTGAGCTATACCAAAATGCTGCAGGCTGGTGTTGACCTTGAGCTCATGGTCTGCTGACCCGGATGATACGCCAGGATCAGACTGGAATGCAGATTATCCTTCAGCCAATACCAGTTCCCGTCTCTAGTTTGTACACTGTATCTCAGACATGTTGTATGAGACATAGAATTTCCTCTATCTTGTTTAAAATCCCCCATGGTTATTCACCAAATGAAAGAATGCGTTTCCTCTGTTCACACCTGGCACGGGTGTGTAGCACAGAGGTCCATGTTTTCTGTCTCTGGAACGTGTTAAGCCTCAAAGCAGTAGTAAGTGCAGATGTACATAGAGGGTGATTTTGTATCAAAGCAATTGTTGTTTGAGACTCTTGACCTGCCTGGACCGGAAACTACAAAAATCCGCAAAGCAGTAATTTCTCTGAAGAGAATCCGGAGTCCTGATAAGACTGCCCAATCGAGGTCAGCCCTGCATCTCGCATTCGAGGAAAGTCCTGTGACGAAGTTTTTGTGCTTAACCTTGGGGAATGATTCTAATGTGGAATGCTCAAAATATTTCCCGAAACGATGAGACAGGTCTGCGTGTGTTCCCTGCGCCCCTGGAACCCCATAGAAGGGAGCGCGTGCACTGACAGCTGAGAGGGGAGAGTCCACACGGGACTTCCTACTCGGGCACGCGGCACTTTGAAAAGGGTGTCTCCTAAATCCATTCCAGGCAAAGAGGAGTAAAGATAGTAAAGTGCCTGGTGTGCCGTGTAAGATACCGACTCACATCAAAGAGTAGGTCACGGTCTTACATTAAAGAGCCACAGTGACTAGTTATATCTGCAAAATCGGCGATTTGAAAAATGGTGTGGAATTCTAAGGCATCTTTCCACTGCCACTCATGAGTTCCCAGAGGCAAGCCATTCTCTGTCTCCAGGGGGACTTAGGTGCCCCTACCCCGGGGCCCCGTGAGCAAAGGGTGCATCTGTCTCGACACTTGCCACTTGGTTTTGTCCTTGTATATCTGTTAGTTTCTTCCTGGACCAGTGGTTCTCAACTTGGAAAGTTCACAGGAATAACCTGGAGCTCTTGTTAGAGGGGAGCCCTACCTTCCTGCCTCCCTGCCTCCCTGCTCTCTGGAGCTCTAACTCTGATCACGCAGGCCCCACAGAATCTAGAATATGCAGGTTGACAGACATCTAGGTCACCTTGCTGCAGGAATCCAAGGAACATATGTTAAAAATCTTTATTCTCGAAGACAGGGATATTGTGTTATATTTGAATCCCCAATATTTTTCACAATCCCTGGACCATAACGGTCGATACTAACTTATGACTAAATAAATACAGTTCCACCATCTCAGCAGCTGCCTCCTTTAATTAGATGTTGATCGTAAATGCTGTTGTTGGGAAGAAACACAGTTTGCAGTTAGGCTACGGGTAACATTATCTTCAGCTTTCCAGTATAGCAGTCCCACGGTTGTAGGAAGAGCTTCCACCAATCAGAGCACCCCACGCAGGGGGTACGTGGCCTGTGGAGCTCTGTGATTGGATGGGAGGCTCTGGACGGTGGAAATGCAAGGGGGCTCGTACTATTACCTGGCGTTATGGGCTGACTTGTGCCCCCTCATACAAGGCACGTTGGAGTCCTAAGCTCCACTGCCTGGTGCTGGGACCATATTTGGATAGAGGTAAGCATGTTAAAATGAGGTCATGGTGGTAGGCTCTTCATCCAATATGACTGTTGTCCTTTAAGAAGAGACAATTGGGACGGAAGGAAGACCATGTGAAGAAGACAAGGTTGAAGATGGCCACATTCAAGACAAGGGGACGGGCCTGGAAGAGATTCGTTCTCATGCCTGTCAGAAGGAACGAACCCTGATCTCCGCCTTCTCCCCTCCAGAGCCCACAGATCGTGCATTCAAGCCCCCAGGGGTGTGGCACTCTTTTAGGGCAGCTGGAGTAAAGCCAACAGGCCTGGCCACCTCTCTGGGGAATAAAATATCCCCTCCTCTTCCCTTCTCATCCCACAACTCCTCAGACGTCGGCGCCTCCAACCCTCCAGGTCAATTCCACCCTCTGTGCCTTTTCTTCTAATATAAGAAAGAAATAGGAAGGAGCAGTGATTCAGCGAGCCTGCCAAGCAGTGTAATTATGTGGATTGAAACCGAAGAACCTCGGGGCTTCACGACAAGTGGAGACAAAAGGTCAGATTCTTGGCATCGTGTCTCTGCCACATCTGCCTTTCTGGTCCCAATCAGAACTAGGACACTGGTAGAAAGAGACCCACAGATGACACATCTGAGATTATTCCAAGGTTTTTCAATTTGGCCCGAAGAATTCTGGGCACACGTACCTAAGTGCCCGCCCCGGGAACTGTAGTCTTCAAACGCATTTTGGCCATGGCATTTTCTAGGCCATGTTCATGCACTTTTCTTTAAAATAATACACTCTTGGCATAGGAATTTATCCTGTGATTGATTTTTTAATGTTAAGTTCATTGTTAGCTTCTTCTTTTTAAGCAGTTATAATTAACTGTCAAATCTCCATTGTTGATTTTAGTGCAGGGTGTTTGTTTTGTGGATTAGTTTGATATATTCTCTGGTTCCATATTTCTAGTTGGGTCAAATTAATAGAGAATGTTATTAAAATTGGACTCTTTCATGGAAAAGCTTAGAAACAACCCCTCTCACCTCTAATGATCACAGCTTAGATTTGCAGGGACAGACTCCAGAAAAACTGATCTTTTTTTAAAATGTTTTATTTATTTTGGAGACAGAGCATGAGCGGGAGAAGGGCAGAGAGAGAGGGAGACACAGAATCTGAAGCAGGCCTCAGGCTCTGAGCTGTCAGCATAGAGCCCAATCTGGGGCTTGAACCCAAAACCGTGAGATCTACCTGAGCCAAAGTTGGAGGCTTAATCTACTGAGCTACCCAGGCACCCCAGAAACATTGATCTTGGTTGTGGAGACCAAGACTGAGGAAACATTGGTCTTTGATGTACCGGGAGTTTGACTCCGGAATTCATGTATGTTCTTGGCCCTGTTACCACGCATCATTGGTGACTCTCTTTAAAAAATGATTTACAAGAGCACTGGCCATAGAATGTGTCATCTTGAGGATAATTTACTACCCCAGTTTGTAACAGACCAGCAGCCTACATGCAGGCGTTTCATTTGCTGGGATAGTTACGTCCAAGTGTCACATGAAGGAAAACAATGGAGATCAAACGACAGGAAGGCTGGAACTCCCGATCTTGTGCAGGGGGCGCTGAGGTCTGAGTGATCCGCTGAGGGCATGGGAGTGCATGCTGGACGGCCACCTGTACACAGAAGAAATAGCCCATCTGCGCGGAAGCCCTCACGGAGTGTCTGCGCTGAGTGGCTTGATGTCATCTGCGTCTGTGCCCGCAGTGCTGTTGACCGATGGTGGTGCACGTGCAGGGTCCCCCTCGGGCAGGCGTGGCTGCTCAGACAGGGATGCACATTGCTTCTTGTTTGCTTTATTTCTACCTTTGAAGCCTTGGGAAATAATACCACCTCCAACTGAAGAATAGTGTTGTGCCTGTGGCTTGATCTTTCTTTTTTAGAAATTTTCTGGAAATATATCTTAGTGATCTTCAAACAGGAGATTACATGCACACACACGCTTGTCTGTGCGGATCAGCGCTGTTGATCATCAGTGGGAATCACACCTTCTGTAGCTTCTGTGATGTCACACGGGGGATGTTCTGTGATGAACTCTGAAAGTCTCGAAGGGAGTATAAAGGTCTGTGTTTTTCTATAAAAGCAAGTAAGCTTTATGTTAGGCAGCAAACTGACAGATTTTTTGAAGCCAATGGAATAAAAAAAGTGGGGAAGTAGTTTTCAAATTGTGAAAATCTGGAGACATTAGTGACATAGGCCATGAGATTTTTTTTTCCTGGATAGAAATATTGGGGAACATGGAGTCATATTTTATGTTATTTATTATGGGGAAAAGGCCATGTGATGTGGTTGAAGGAGCATAAGCTTCAGATGAAGACATCTGGCAGTTGGGGCTGGCTTGACTTTGGGTAAGGCCTGACCCTTGGGTCAATCACGATATTTTTGGACGTCAATTTCCCCACTTAAACTGAAGATAACAATATCGATACAAGTCCTTAGTCTGAAGATTCAGTGAGATGATTGAAGTAATCACAGTACCTAAATTTATGGAATGAAAGAGAAAAACTATACAAAAAGATATAAACATATAATTAAATATTGACTTTTAATGTAAGATACTATATTTATTAATATAAGATATTTATTTAATATAAGATCATTACTAAGTAGCAGGTTTATTATGTGTCTTATATATTTATTGAATTAACATAATATATTATGATGTAATACTAGTTGAAGAACATCGATTGACATTACATTAATATTATTAAATTAAGTATGTGAACTAATTCTCCTCACTATAGCAGTATTACATATATAATGTAACCTATAATATTGCTATAGTATATTATATACATATATATTACATATATAACTGTAGCATATGTATTTATGCATATGAAAGAGAATGTTTGAACAACTTTAAAGTGATATATTGAGACTTAAATTCTGATTCTCCATTTACTCTTAAATATTTGTGTGAACTTGTGAAAAATCTCATTCAGTGTCTCTGGGCCTCGGACTTTTACTGGGAACATAAGGATTGCTTCAATGGCCTACATCCTCTCGTTTAGCCTGAAGGGTCCTTGAGCCCTGGAAGAAGCTCTGGTGGCCTATCACCCAGGATCAGGCTCCGAACAGGGGTCCCTGAGGTCAAAAGATGGGATTTAGGGAGCACGAGGGCTGAAGGAATTGGGCAGTAATTTGAATGTTGTTGACAGACGTGCAGAAGAAAGAAAGACAATCCTATCTTCCTTCTTACATGTGTTTGGGAAAGGGAAATACTGTTGCTTTATGCCTTGTTTGCTGATTGACTAATCACGGCTTGCAAACCTCTCCTAGAGAAGGACAGAGTCCATTCGTTCCTTGAATGATTTTTACTGAGATCCTTTTGTGCCAGGCACCAAGCTTACCATTGGGCTCATGGTGAGCAAGAGACAAGAGATTGGAGGAGATGGGGTAAATTACTCAACCTCTGAAAACCTTGGTAGATTTTGTTGGGCTGCACCTCTTTGTTAACAACTAATGAATGACACCCTCAACTCATCCCTGATAGAATCTCCTACCGAGGGTGACAACAGGAATTGAAAGTAATGATTTTTATCTCAACTGTTTTAGTGACTGACTCTTCATTCCATGCATTTGTGATGCCAGAGGGATTTGGAGGAAATAAGTTTAAATGTGAGTTTCCAATTGTGCCACTCAGTTCTCTGTTCCCTCTGGGGCCTCCATTACCGCGCAGTTACCAGAGTGGTGATAGCCTCCTCTTTATCCGTGAAACCGATGTCAAAGGACTTTGCTGGAATTAGGATCAGATTTTCGTCCATATGAAATCTGTAGAACCGTTTGGCAGATACCACTGTGTCCAATCTTCG